>NW_027463798.1:0-119142 GCF_050947455.1 Rhinoderma darwinii
ATATGCGGGACACTTATATACATTATATGCAGGACACTTATATACATTATATGCGGGACACTTATATACATTATATGCGGGACACTTATATACATTATATGCAGGACACTTATATACATTATATGCAGGACACTTATATACATTATATGCAGGACACTTATATACATTATATGCGGGACACTTATATACATTATATGCGGGACACTTCTATACATTATATGCGGGACACTTCTATACATTATATGCGGGACACTTCTATACATTATATGCGGGACATTTCTATACATTATATGCGGGACACTTATATACATTATATGCAGGACACTTCTATACATTATATGCGGGACACTTCCATACATTATATGCGGGACACTTATATACATTATATGCAGGACACTTATATACATTATATGCAGGACACTTATATACATTATATGCGGGACACTTATATACATTATATGCGGGACACTTATATACATTATATGCGGGACACTTATATACATTATATGCGGGACACTTCCATACATTATATGCGGGACACTGCTATACATTATATGCGGGACACTTCTATGCATTATATGCAGGACACTTCTATACATTATATGCGGGACACTTATATACATTATATGCGGGACACATATACATTATATGCAGGACACGTATATACATTATATGCAGGACACTTCTATACATTATATGCAGGACACTTATATACATTATATGCTGGACATTTCTATACATTATATGCGGGACACTTATATACATTATATGCGGGACACTTATATACATTATATGCGGGACACTTCCATACATTATATGCGGGACACTTCTATACATTATATGCGGGACACTTCTATGCATTATATGCAGGACACGTATATACATTATATGCAGGACACTTATATACATTACATGCAGGACACTTATATACATTATATGCAGGACACTTATATACATTACATGCAGGACACTTATATACATTATATGCGGGACACTTATATACATTATATGCAGGACACTTCTATACATTATATGCGGGACACTTCTATACATTATATTCGGGACACTTATATACAATATATGCAGGACACTTATATACATTATATGCAGGACACTTATATACATTATATGCAGGACACTTATATACATTATATGCGGGACACATATAGACATTATATGCGGGACACTTATATACATTATATGCGGGACACTTCTATACATTATATGCGGGACACTTCTATACATTATATGCAGGACACTTATATACATTATATGCAGGACACTTCTATACATTATATGCGGGACACTTCTATACATTATATGCGGGACACTTCTATACATTATATGCGGGACACTTATATACATTATATGCGGGACACTTATATACATTATATGCAGGACACTTATATACATTATATGCGGGACACTTATATACATTATATGCGGGACACTTATATACATTATATGCGGGACACTTATATACATTATATGCGGGACACTTATATACATTATATGCAGGACACTTATATACATTATATGCGGGACACTTATATACGTTATATGCGGGACACTTATATACATTATATGCGGGACACTTATATACATTATATGCGGGACACTTATATACATTATATGCAGGACACTTCTATACGTTATATGCGGGACACTTATATACATTATATGCAGGACACTTATATACATTATATGCGGGACACTTATATACATTATATGCGGGACACTTCTATACATTATATGCGGGACACTTCTATACATTATATGCGGGACACTTCTATACATTATATGCGGGACACTTCTATACATTATATGCGGGACACTTATATACATTATATGCGGGACACTTCTATACATTATATGCAGGACACTTCTATACATTATATGCGGGACACTTATATACATTATATGCGGGACACTTATATACATTATATGCGGGACACTTATATACATTATATGCGGGACACTTATATACATTATGTGCAGGACACTTATATACATTATATGCGGGACACTTATATACATTATATGCGGGACACTTATATACATTATATGCGGGACACTTATATACATTATATGCAGGACACTTCTATACATTATATGCGGGACACTTCTATACATTATATGCGGGACACTTATATACATTATATGCGGGACACTTCTATACATTATATGCGGGACACTTCCATACATTATATGCGGGACACTGCTATACATTATATGCGGGACACTTCTATGCATTATATGCAGGACACTTATATACATTATATGCGGGACACTTCTATACATTATATGCGGGACACTTATATACATTATATGCGGGACACTTATATACATTATATGCGGGACACTTCTATACATTATATGCAGGACACTTATATACATTATATGCAGGGCACTTATATACATTATATGCGGGACACTTATATACATTATATGCGGGACACTTATATACATTATATGCAGGGCACTTATATACATTATATGCAGGACACTTATATACATTATATGCAGGACACTTATATACATTATATGCGGGACACTTATATACATTATATGCAGGACACTTATATACATTATATGCAGGACACTTATATACATTATATGCGGGACACTTATATACATTATATGCAGGGCACTTATATACATTATATGCGGGACACTTATATACATTATATGCAGGACACTTATATACATTATATGCGGGACACTTATATACATTATATGCAGGGCACTTATATACATTATATGCAGGACACTTATATACATTATATGCCGGACACTTATATACATTATATGCGGGACACTTATATACATTATATGCGGGACACTTATATACATTATATGCGGGACACTTATATACATTATATGCAGGACACTTATATACATTATATGCAGGACACTTATATACATTATATGCGGGACACTTATATACATTATATGCAGGGCACTTATATACATTATATGCGGGACACTTATATACATTATATGCGGGACACTTATATACATTATATGCAGGGCACTTATATACATTATATGCAGGACACTTATATACATTATATGCAGGACACTTATATACATTATATGCGGGACACTTATATACATTATATGCAGGACACTTATATACATTATATGCGGGACACTTATATACATTATATGCGGGACACTTATATACATTATATGCAGGGCACTTATATACATTATATGCAGGACACTTATATACATTATATGCAGGACACTTATATACATTATATGCGGGACACTTATATACATTATATGCAGGACACTTATATACATTATATGCGGGACACTTCTATACATTATATGCGGGACACTTCTATACATTATATGCGGGACACTTCTATACATTATATGCGGGACACTTCTATACATTATATGCGGGACACTTCTATACATTATATGCGGGACACTTATATACATTATATGCGGGACACTTCTATACATTATATGCGGGACACTTCTATACATTATATGCAGGACACTTATATACATTATATGCGGGACACTTATATACATTATATGCGGGACACTTATATACATTATATGCAGGGCACTTATATACATTATATGCGGGACACTTATATACATTATATGCAGGACACTTATATACATTATATGCGGGACACTTATATACATTATATGCAGGACACTTATATACATTATATGCGGGACACTTATATACATTATATGCAGGACACATATATACATTATATGCGGGACACTTATATACATTATATGCAGGACACTTATATACATTATATGCGGGACACTTCTATACATTATATGCGGGACACTTATATACATTATATGCAGGACACTTATATACATTATATGCGGGACACTTATATACATTATATGCGGGGCACTTATATACATTATATGCGGGACACTTATATACATTATATGCGGGACACTTATATACATTATATGCGGGACACTTCTATACATTATATGCAGGACACTTATATACATTATATGCGGGACACTTATATACATTATATGCGGGACACTTATATACATTATATGCAGGACACTTATATACATTATATGCAGGACACTTATATACATTATATGCGGGACACTTATATACATTATATGCGGGACACTTATATACATTATATGCAGGGCACTTATATACATTATATGCGGGACACTTATATACATTATATGCGGGACACTTATATACATTATATGCGGGACACTTATATACATTATATGCGGGACACTTATATACATTATATGCGGGACACTTATATACATTATATGCGGGACACTTCTATACATTATATGCGGGACACTTATATACATTATATGCAGGACACTTATATACATTATATGCAGGACACTTCTATACATTATATGCGGGACACTTATATACATTATATGCGGGACACTTATATACATTATATGCGGGACACTTCTATACATTATATGCGGGACACTTATATACATTATATGCAGGACACTTATATACATTATATGCAGGACACTTATATACATTATATGCGGGACACTTATATACATTATATGCAGGACACTTCTATACATTATATAAAGTGCAGCATGTGTTACTATACTGACTGTAAAGTGCAGCGTGTGTTACTATACTGACTGTAAAGTGCAGCATGTGTTACTATACTGACTGTAAAGAGCAGCATGTGTTACTATACTGACTGTAAAGTGCAGCGTGCGTTACTATACTGACTGTAAAGTGCAGCATGTGTTCCTATACTGACTGTAAAGTGCCGCATGTGTTACTATACTGACTGTAAAGTGCCGCATGTGTTACTATACTGACTGTAAAGTGCTGCATGTGTTACTATACTGACTGTAAAGTGCAGCATGTGTTACTATACTGACTGTAAAGAGCAGCATGTGTTACTATACTGACTGTAAAGAGCAGTATGTGTTACTATACTGACTGTAAAGTGCAGCATGTGTTACTATACTGACTGTAAAGAGCAGCGTGTGTTACTATACTGACTGTAAAGTGCAGTATGTGTTACTATACTGACTGTAAAGAGCAGCATGTGTTACTATACTGACTGTAAAGAGCAGCGTGCGTTACTATACTGACTGTAAAGTGCAGCATGCATTACTATACTGACTGTAAAGTGCAGCGTGTGGTACTATACTGACTGTAAAGTGCAGCGTGCGTTACTATACTGACTGTAAAGTGCAGCGTGCGTTACTATACTGACTGTAAAGTGCAGCATGTGTTACTATACTGACTGTAAAGTGCAGCGTGCGTTACTATACTGACTGTAAAGTGCAGCGTGCGTTACTATACTGACTGTAAAGTGCCGCATGTGTTACTATACTGACTGTAAAGTGCTGCATGTGTTACTATACTGACTGTAAAGTGCTGCATGTGTTACTATACTGACTGTGAAGTGCTGCGTGTGTTACTATACTGACTGTAAAGTGCAGCATGTGTTACTATACTGACTGTAAAGTGGTGCATGTGTTACTATACTGACTGTAAAGAGCAGCGTGTGTTACTATACTGACTGTAAAGTGCAGCATGTGTTACTATACTGACTGTAAAGTGCAGCGTGCGTTACTATACTGACTGTAAAGTGCCGCATGTGTTACTATACTGACTGTAAAGTGCAGCGTGCATTACTATACTGACTGTAAAGTGCAGCATGTGTTACTATACTGACTGTAAAGAGCAGCGTGTGTTACTATACTGACTGTAAAGTGCAGCGTGTGTTACTATACTGACTGTAAAGTGCAGCGTGCATTACTATACTGACTGTAAAGTGCAGCATGTGTTACTATACTGACTGTAAAGTGCAGCGTGTGTTACTATACTGACTGTAAAGTGCCGCATGTGTTACTATACTGACTGTAAAGTGCTGCATGTGTTACTATACTGACTGTAAAGAGCAGCATGTGTTACTATACTGACTGTAAAGTGCTGCGTGTGTTACTATACTGACTGTAAAGTGCTGCGTGTGTTACTATACTGACTGTAAAGAGCAGCATGTGTTACTATACTGACTGTAAAGTGCTGCGTGTGTTACTATACTGACTGTAAAGTGCTGCGTGTGTTACTATACTGACTGTAAAGTGCTGCATGTGTTACTATACTGACTGTAAAGTGCAGCATGTGTTACTATACTGACTGTAAAGAGCAGCATGTGTTACTATACTGACTGTAAAGTGCAGCGTGCGTTACTATACTGACTGTAAAGTGCAGCGTGCGTTACTATACTGACTGTAAAGAGCAGCATGTGTTACTATACTGACTGTAAAGAGCAGCGTGTGTTACTATACTGACTGTAAAGTGGTGCATGTGTTACTATACTGACTGTAAAGTGCAGCGTGTGTTACTATACTGACTGTAAAGTGCAGCATGTGTTACCATACTGACTGTAAAGTGCTGCATGTGTTACTATACTGACTGTAAAGTGCTGCGTGTGTTACTATACTGACTGCAAAGTGCAGCATGTGTTACTATACTGACTGTAAAGTGGTGCATGTGTTACTATACTGACTGTAAAGTGCAGCGTGCGTTACTATACTGACTGTAAAGTGCCGCATGTGTTACTATACTGACTGTAAAGTGCAGCGTGCATTACTATACTGACTGTAAAGTGCAGCATGTGTTACTATACTGACTGTAAAGAGCAGCGTGTGTTACTATACTGACTGTAAAGTGCAGCGTGCGTTACTATACTGACTGTAAAGTGCAGCGTGCATTACTATACTGACTGTAAAGTGCAGCGTGCGTTACTATACTGACTGTAAAGTGCAGCGTGTGTTACTATACTGACTGTAAAGTGCAGCATGTGTTACTATACTGACTGTAAAGTGCAGCGTGCGTTACTATACTGACTGTAAAGTGCAGCGTGTGTTACTATACTGACTGTAAAGTGCAGCGTGCATTACTATACTGACTGTAAAGTGCAGCATGTGTTACTATACTGACTGTAAAGTGCAGCGTGCGTTACTATACTGACTGTAAAGTGCAGCGTGCATTACTATACTGACTGTAAAGAGCAGCATGTGTTACTATACTGACTGTAAAGAGCAGCATGTGTTACTATACTGACTGTAAAGTGCCGCATGTGTTACTATACTGACTGTAAAGTGGTGCATGTGTTACTATACTGACTAAAGTGCAGCGTGCGTTACTATACTGACTGTAAAGTGGTGCATGTGTTACTATACTGACTAAAGTGCAGCGTGCGTTACTATACTGACTGTAAAGTGCAGCGTGCATTACTATACTGACTGTAAAGTGCAGCATGTGTTACTATACTGACTGTAATGTGCAGCGTGCGTTACTATACTGACTGTAAAGTGCCGCATGTGTTACTATACTGACTGTAAAGTGCAGCATGTGTTACTATACTGACTGTAAAGAGCAGCGTGTGTTACTATACTGACTGTAAAGTGCAGCGTGTGTTACTATACTGACTGTAAAGTGCAGCGTGCATTACTATACTGACTGTAAAGTGCAGCATGTGTTACTATACTGACTGTAAAGTGCAGCATGTGTTACTATACTGACTGTAAAGAGCAGCGTGTGTTACTATACTGACTGTAAAGTGCAGCGTGTGTTACTATACTGACTGTAAAGTGCAGCGTGCATTACTATACTGACTGTAAAGTGCCGCATGTGTTACTATACTGACTGTAAAGTGCTGCATGTGTTACTATACTGACTGTAAAGAGCAGCATGTGTTACTATACTGACTGTAAAGTGCTGCGTGTGTTACTATACTGACTGTAAAGTGCTGCGTGTGTTACTATACTGACTGTAAAGAGCAGCATGTGTTACTATACTGACTGTAAAGTGCTGCGTGTGTTACTATACTGACTGTAAAGTGCTGCGTGTGTTACTATACTGACTGTAAAGTGCTGCATGTGTTTCTATACTGACTGTAAAGTGCAGCATGTGTTACTATACTGACTGTAAAGAGCAGCATGTGTTACTATACTGACTGTAAAGTGCTGCATGTGTTTCTATACTGACTGTAAAGTGCAGCATGTGTTACTATACTGACTGTAAAGAGCAGCATGTGTTACTATACTGACTGTAAAGTGCTGCGTGCGTTACTATACTGACTGTAAAGTGCAGCGTGCGTTACTATACTGACTGTAAAGAGCAGCATGTGTTACTATACTGACTGTAAAGAGCAGCGTGTGTTACTATACTGACTGTAAAGTGCAGCATGTGTTACTATACTGACTGTAAAGTGCTGCGTGTGTTACTATACTGACTGTAAAGTGCAGCATGTGTTACCATACTGACTGTAAAGTGCTGCATGTGTTACTATACTGACTGTAAAGTGCTGCGTGTGTTACTATACTGACTGTAAAGTGCAGCATGTGTTACTATACTGACTGTAAAGTGCAGCGTGCGTTACTATACTGACTGTAAAGTGCAGCGTGCATTACTATACTGACTGTAAAGAGCAGCATGTGTTACTATACTGACTGTAAAGAGCAGCGTGTGTTACTATACTGACTGTAAAGAGCAGCGTGTGTTACTATACTGACTGTAAAGAGCAGCATGTGTTACTATACTGACTGTAAAGTGCCGCATGTGTTACTATACTGACTGTAAAGTGGTGCATGTGTTACTATACTGACTAAAGTGCAGCGTGCGTTACTATACTGACTGTAAAGTGCAGCGTGCATTACTATACTGACTGTAAAGTGCAGCATGTGTTACTATACTGACTGTAATGTGCAGCGTGCGTTACTATACTGACTGTAAAGTGCCGCATGTGTTACTATACTGACTGTAAAGTGCCACATGCGTTACTATACTGACTGTAAAGTGCAGCGTGCGTTACTATACTGACTATAAAGTGCAGCGTGTGTTACTATACTGACTGTAAAGAGCAGCATGTGTTACTATACTGACTGTAAAGTGCAGCATGTGTTACTATACTGACTGTAATGTGCAGCGTGCGTTACTATACTGACTGTAAAGTGCCGCATGTGTTACTATACTGACTGTAAAGTGCCACATGCGTTACTATACTGACTGTAAAGTGCAGCGTGCGTTACTTTTTCTGACTGTAAAGTGCAGCATGTGTTACTATACTGACTGTAAAGAGCAGCATGTGTTACTATACTGACTGTAAAGTGCCGCATGTGTTACTATACTGACTGTAAAGTGCAGCGTGTGTTACTATACTGACTGTAAAGAGCAGCGTGTGTTACTATACTGACTGTAAAGTGCAGCGTGTGTTACTATACTGACTGTAAAGTGCAGCGTGTGTTACTATACTGACTGTAAAGTGCAGCGTACGTTACTATACTGACTGTAAAGAGCAGCGTGTGTTACTATACTGACTGTAAAGTGCAGCGTGTGTTACTATACTGACTGTAAAGTGCAGCATGTGTTACTATACTGACTGTAAAGTGCCGCATGTGTTACTATACTGACTGTAAAGTGCAGCATGTGTTACTATACTGACTGTAAAGAGCAGCGTGTGTTACTATACTGACTGTAAAGTGCAGCGTACGTTACTATACTGACTGTAAAGAGCAGCGTGTGTTACTATACTGACTGTAAAGTGCAGCGTGTGTTACTATACTGACTGTAAAGTGCAGCATGTGTTACTATACTGACTGTAAAGTGCCGCATGTGTTACTATACTGACTGTAAAGTGCAGCGTGTGTTACTATACTGACTGTAAAGTGCAGCGTGTGTTACTATACTGACTGTAAAGTGCAGCGTGCGTTACTATACTGACTGTAAAGAGCAGCGTGTGTTACTATACTGACTGTAAAGTGCAGCGTGTGTTACTATACTGACTGTAAAGAGCAGCGTGCGTTACTATACTGACTGTAAAGTGCTGCATGTGTTACTATACTGACTGTAAAGTGCCGCATGTGTTACTATACTGACTGTAAAGTGCAGCGTGTGTTACTATACTGACTGTAAAGTGCAGCGTGTGTTACTATACTGACTGTAAAGAGCAGCGTGCGTTACTATACTGACTGTAAAGTGCAGCATGTGTTACTATACTGACTGTAAAGAGCAGCATGTGTTACTATACTGACTGTAAAGTGCAGCGTGTGTTACTATACTGACTGTAAAGAGCAGCATGTGTTACTATACTGACTGTAAAGTGCTGCGTGTGTTACTATACTGACTGTAAAGTGCTGCGTGTGTTACTATACTGACTGTAAAGAGCAGCATGTGTTACTATACTGACTGTAAAGTGCTGCGTGTGTTACTATACTGACTGTAAAGTGCTGCGTGTGTTACTATACTGACTGTAAAGTGCTGCATGTGTTACTATACTGACTGTAAAGTGCAGCGTGCGTTACTATACTGACTGTAAAGTGCAGCGTGCGTTACTATACTGACTGTAAAGAGCAGCATGTGTTACTATACTGACTGTAAAGAGCAGCGTGTGTTACTATACTGACTGTAAAGTGGTGCATGTGTTACTATACTGACTGTAAAGTGCAGCGTGTGTTACTATACTGACTGTAAAGTGCAGCATGTGTTACCATACTGACTGTAAAGTGCTGCATGTGTTACTATACTGACTGTAAAGTGCTGCGTGTGTTACTATACTGACTGTAAAGTGCCGCATGTGTTACTATACTGACTGTAAAGTGCAGCGTGCATTACTATACTGACTGTAAAGTGCAGCATGTGTTACTATACTGACTGTAAAGAGCAGCGTGTGTTACTATACTGACTGTAAAGTGCAGCGTGTGTTACTATACTGACTGTAAAGTGCAGCGTGCATTACTATACTGACTGTAAAGTGCAGCATGTGTTACTATACTGACTGTAAAGTGCAGCGTGCGTTACTATACTGACTGTAAAGTGCAGCGTGCATTACTATACTGACTGTAAAGAGCAGCATGTGTTACTATACTGACTGTAAAGAGCAGCATGTGTTACTATACTGACTGTAAAGTGCCGCATGTGTTACTATACTGACTGTAAAGTGGTGCATGTGTTACTATACTGACTAAAGTGCAGCGTGCGTTACTATACTGACTGTAAAGTGGTGCATGTGTTACTATACTGACTAAAGTGCAGCGTGCGTTACTATACTGACTGTAAAGTGCAGCGTGCATTACTATACTGACTGTAAAGTGCAGCATGTGTTACTATACTGACTGTAATGTGCAGCGTGCGTTACTATACTGACTGTAAAGTGCCGCATGTGTTACTATACTGACTGTAAAGTGCAGCATGTGTTACTTTACTGACTGTAAAGAGCAGCGTGTGTTACTATACTGACTGTAAAGTGCAGCGTGTGTTACTATACTGACTGTAAAGTGCAGCGTGCATTACTATACTGACTGTAAAGTGCAGCATGCGTTACTATACTGACTGTAAAGAGCAGCATGTGTTACTATACTGACTGTAAAGTGCAGCATGTGTTACTATACTGATTGTAAAGTGCAGCATGTGTTACTATACTGACTGTAAAGTGCCGCTTTTGTTACTATACTGACTGTAAAGTGCCGCATGTGTTACTATACTGACTGTAAAGTGCAGCGTGCATTACTATACTGACTGTAAAGTGCAGCATGTGTTACTATACTGACTGTAAAGAGCAGCGTGTGTTACTATACTGACTGTAAAGTGCAGCGTGTGTTACTATACTGACTGTAAAGTTCAGCGTGTGTTACTATACTGACTGTAAAGAGCAGCATGTGTTACTATACTGACTGTAAAGAGCAGCGTGCGTTACTATACTGACTGTAAAGTGGTGCATGTGTTACTATACTGACTGTAAAGTGCAGCGTGTGTTACTATACTGACTGTAAAGTGCAGCGTGCGTTACTATACTGACTGTAAAGTGCAGCGTGCGTTACTATACTGACTGTAAAGTGCAGCATGTGTTACTATACTGACTGTAATGTGCAGCGTGCGTTACTATACTGACTGTAAAGTGCTGCATGTGTTACTATACTGACTGTAAAGTGCCACATGCGTTACTATACTGACTGTAAAGTGCAGCGTGCGTTACTATACTGACTGTAAAGTGGTGCATGTGTTACTATACTGACTGTAAAGTGCAGCGTGTGTTACTATACTGACTGTAATGTGCAGCGTGCGTTACTATACTGACTGTAAAGTGCCGCATGTGTTACTATACTGACTGTAAAGTGCAGCATGTGTTACTTTACTGACTGTAAAGAGCAGCGTGTGTTACTATACTGACTGTAAAGTGCAGCGTGTGTTACTATACTGACTGTAAAGTGCAGCGTGCATTACTATACTGACTGTAAAGTGCAGCATGTGTTACTATACTGACTGTAAAGAGCAGCATGTGTTACTATACTGACTGTAAAGTGCAGCGTGTGTTACTATACTGACTGTAAAGTGCTGCATGTGTTACTATACTGACTGTAAAGAGCAGCATGTGTTACTATACTGACTGTAAAGTGCTGCGTGTGTTACTATACTGACTGTAAAGTGCTGCGTGTGTTACTATACTGACTGTAAAGAGCAGCATGTGTTACTATACTGACTGTAAAGTGCTGCGTGTGTTACTATACTGACTGTAAAGTGCCGCGTGTGTTACTATACTGACTGTAAAGTGCTGCATGTGTTACTATACTGACTGTAAAGTGCAGCATGTGTTACTATACTGACTGTAAAGAGCAGCATGCGTTACTATACTGACTGTAAAGTGCAGCGTGCGTTACTATACTGACTGTAAAGTGCAGCGTGCGTTACTATACTGACTGTAAAGAGCAGCATGTGTTACTATACTGACTGTAAAGTGCAGCATGTGTTACTATACTGACTGTAAAGAGCAGCGTGTGTTACTATACTGACTGTAAAGAGCAGCGTGTGTTACTATACTGACTGTAAAGTGCAGCGTACGTTACTATACTGACTGTAAAGAGCAGCGTGTGTTACTATACTGACTGTAAAGTGCAGCGTGTGTTACTATACTGACTGTAAAGTGCAGCATGTGTTACTATACTGACTGTAAAGAGCAGCCTGTGTTACTATACTGACTGTAAAGAGCAGCATGTGTTACTATACTGACTGTAAAGAGCAGCGTGCGTTACTATACTGACTGTAAAGTGCAGCGTGTGTTACTATACTGACTGTAAAGTGGTGCATGTGTTACTATACTGACTAAAGTGCAGCGTGCGTTACTATACTGACTGTAAAGTGCAGCGTGCATTACTATACTGACTGTAAAGTGCAGCATGTGTTACTATACTGACTGTAATGTGCAGCGTGCGTTACTATACTGACTGTAAAGTGCCGCATGTGTTACTATACTGACTGTAAAGTGCAGCATGTGTTACTTTACTGACTGTAAAGAGCAGCGTGTGTTACTATACTGACTGTAAAGTGCAGCGTGTGTTACTATACTGACTGTAAAGTGCAGCGTGTGTTACTATACTGACTGTAAAGAGCAGCATGTGTTACTATACTGACTGTAAAGTGCAGCGTGTGTTACTATACTGACTGTAAAGTGCTGCATGTGTTACTATACTGACTGTAAAGAGCAGCATGTGTTACTATACTGACTGTAAAGTGCTGCGTGTGTTACTATACTGACTGTAAAGTGCTGCGTGTGTTACTATACTGACTGTAAAGAGCAGCATGTGTTACTATACTGACTGTAAAGTGCTGCGTGTGTTACTATACTGACTGTAAAGTGCCGCGTGTGTTACTATACTGACTGTAAAGTGCTGCATGTGTTACTATACTGACTGTAAAGTGCAGCATGTGTTACTATACTGACTGTAAAGAGCAGCATGCGTTACTATACTGACTGTAAAGTGCAGCGTGCGTTACTATACTGACTGTAAAGTGCAGCGTGCGTTACTATACTGACTGTAAAGAGCAGCATGTGTTACTATACTGACTGTAAAGTGCAGCATGTGTTACTATACTGACTGTAAAGAGCAGCGTGTGTTACTATACTGACTGTAAAGAGCAGCGTGTGTTACTATACTGACTGTAAAGTGCAGCGTACGTTACTATACTGACTGTAAAGAGCAGCGTGTGTTACTATACTGACTGTAAAGTGCAGCGTGTGTTACTATACTGACTGTAAAGTGCAGCGTACGTTACTATACTGACTGTAAAGAGCAGCGTGTGTTACTATACTGACTGTAAAGTGCAGCGTGTGTTACTATACTGACTGTAAAGTGCAGCATGTGTTACTATACTGACTGTAAAGAGCAGCCTGTGTTACTATACTGACTGTAAAGAGCAGCATGTGTTACTATACTGACTGTAAAGAGCAGCGTGCGTTACTATACTGACTGTAAAGTGCAGCGTGTGTTACTATACTGACTGTAAAATGCAGCGTGCGTTACTATACTGACTGTAAAGTGCAGCGTGTGTTACTATACTGACTGTAAAATGCAGCGTGCGTTACTATACTGACTGTAAAGTGCCGCATGTGTTACTATACTGACTGTAAAGAGCAGCATGTGTTACTATACTGACTGTAAAGTGCCGCATGTGTTACTATACTGACTGTAAAGTGCAGCGTGTGTTACTATACTGACTGTAAAGTTCAGCATGTGTTACTATACTGACTGTAAAGTGCAGCGTGCGTTACTATACTGACTGTAAAGTGCAGCGTGTGTTACTATACTGACTGTAAAGTGGCGCGTGTGTTACTATACTGACTGTAAAGAGCAGCGTGCGTTACTATACTGACTGTAAAGTGCCGCGTGTGTTACTATACTGACTGTAAAGTGCAGCATGCGTTACTATACTGACTGTAAAGTGCCGCGTGTGTTACTATACTGACTGTAAAGTGCCGCATGTGTTACTATACTGACTGTAAAGTGCCGCGTGTGTTACTATACTGACTGTAAAGTGCAGCTTGCGTTACTATACTGACTGTAAAGTGCCGCATGTGTTACTATACTGACTGTAAAGTGCAGCATGCGTTACTATACTGACTGTAAAGAGCAGCATGTGTTACTATACTGACTGTAAAGTGCAGCGTGTGTTACTATACTGACTGTAAAGTGCCGCATGTGTTACTATACTGACTGTAAAGTGCCGCGTGTGTTACTATACTGACTGTAAAGTGCAGCGTGCGTTACTATACTGACTGTAAAGTGCCGCATGTGTTACTATACTGACTGTAAAGTGCAGCATGCGTTACTATACTGACTGTAAAGAGCAGCATGTGTTACTATACTGACTGTAAAGTGCAGCATGTGTTACTATACTGATTGTAAAGTGCAGCATGTGTTACTATACTGACTGTAAAGTGCCGCTTTTGTTACTATACTGACTGTAAAGTGCCGCATGTGTTACTATACTGACTGTAAAGTGCAGCGTGCATTACTATACTGACTGTAAAGTGCAGCATGTGTTACTATACTGACTGTAAAGAGCAGCGTGTGTTACTATACTGACTGTAAAGTGCAGCGTGTGTTACTATACTGACTGTAAAGTTCAGCGTGTGTTACTATACTGACTGTAAAGAGCAGCATGTGTTACTATACTGACTGTAAAGAGCAGCGTGCGTTACTATACTGACTGTAAAGTGGTGCATGTGTTACTATACTGACTGTAAAGTGCAGCGTGTGTTACTATACTGACTGTAAAGTGCAGCGTGCGTTACTATACTGACTGTAAAGTGCAGCGTGCGTTACTATACTGACTGTAAAGTGCAGCGTGTGTTACTATACTGACTGTAAAGAGCAGCGTGCGTTACTATACTGACTGTAAAGTGCAGCGTGCGTTACTATACTGACTGTAAAGTGCAGCGTGTGTTACTATACTGACTGTAAAGAGCAGCGTGCGTTACTATACTGACTGTAATGTGCAGCGTGCGTTACTATACTGACTGTAAAGTGCTGCATGTGTTACTATACTGACTGTAAAGTGCCACATGCGTTACTATACTGACTGTAAAGTGCAGCGTGCGTTACTATACTGACTGTAAAGTGCAGCGTGCGTTACTATACTGACTGTAAAGAGCAGCATGTGTTACTATACTGACTGTAAAGTGCCGCATGTGTTACTCTACTGACTGTAAAGTGCCGCATGTGTTACTCTACTGACTGTAAAGTGCCGCGTGTGTTACTATACTGACTGTAAAGTGCAGCGTGTGTTACTATACTGACTGTAAAGTGCAGCGTGCGTTACTATACTGACTGTAAAGTGCCGCATGTGTTACTATACTGACTGTAAAGTGCAGCGTGCGTTACTATACTGACTGTAAAGTGCCGCATGTGTTACTATACTGACTGTAAAGTGCAGCATGTGTTACTATACTGACTGTAAAGTGCAGCATGGGTTACTATACTGACTGTAAAGTGCCGCATGTGTTACTATACTGACTGTAAAGTGCAGCGTGTGTTACTATACTGACTGTAAAGTGCAGCGTGTGTTACTATACTGACTGTAAAGTGCAGCATGTGTTACTATACTGACTGTAAAGAGCAGCATGTGTTACTATACTGACTGTAAAGTGCAGCGTGCGTTACTATACTGACTGTAAAGTGCAGCGTGTGTTACTATACTGACTGTAAAGTGCAGCGTGTTACTATACTGACTGTAAAGTGCAGCGTGTGTTACTATACTGACTGTAAAGTGCCGCATGTGTTACTATACTGACTGTAAAGTGCCGCGTGCGTTACTATACTGACTGTAAAGTGCCGCGTGTGTTACTATACTGACTGTAAAGTGCCGCGTGCGTTACTATACTGACTGTAAAGTGCCGCGTGCGTTACTATACTGACTGTAAAGTGCCGTATGTGTTACTATACTGACTGTAAAGTGACGCATGCGTTACTATACTGACTGTAAAGTGCAGCATGTGTTACTGTACTGACTGTAAAGTGCAGCATGTGTTACTATACTGACTGTAAAGTGCAGCATGCGTTACTATACTGACTGTAAAGTGCCGCGTGCGTTACTATACTGACTGTAAAGTGCCGCGTGCGTTACTATACTGACTGTAAAGTGCAGCGTGTGTTACTATACTGACTGTAAAGTGCCGATGTGTTACTATACTGACTGTAAAGTGCAGCGTGCGTTACTATACTGACTGTAAAGTGCCGATGTGTTACTATACTGACTGTAAAGTGCAGCGTGTGTTACTATACTGACTGTAAAGTGCAGCGTGCGTTACTATACTGACTGTAAAGTGCCGCGTGCGTTACTATACTGACTGTAAAGTGCAGCATGCGTTACTATACTGACTGTAAAGAGCAGCATGTGTTACTATACTGACTGTAAAGTGCAGCATGTGTTACTATACTGATTGTAAAGTGCAGCATGTGTTACTATACTGACTGTAAAGTGCCGCTTGTGTTACTATACTGACTGTAAAGTGCCGCATGTGTTACTATACTGACTGTAAAGTGCAGCGTGCATTACTATACTGACTGTAAAGTGCAGCGTGCGTTACTATACTGACTGTAAAGAGCAGCGTGTGTTACTATACTGACTGTAAAGTGCAGTATGTGTTACTATACTGACTGTAAAGAGCAGCATGTGTTACTATACTGACTGTAAAGTGCCGCATGTGTTACTATACTGACTGTAAAGTGCCGCATGTGTTACTATACTGACTGTAAAGTGCTGCATGTGTTACTATACTGACTGTAAAGTGCAGCATGTGTTACTATACTGACTGTAAAGAGCAGCATGTGTTACTATACTGACTGTAAAGAGCAGTATGTGTTACTATACTGACTGTAAAGAGCAGCATGTGTTACTATACTGACTGTAAAGTGCCGCGTGTGTTACTATACTGACTGTAAAGTGCAGCATGTGTTACTATACTGACTGTAAAGAGCAGCGTGTGTTACTATACTGACTGTAAAGTGCAGTATGTGTTACTATACTGACTGTAAAGAGCAGCATGTGTTACTATACTGACTGTAAAGAGCAGCGTGCGTTACTATACTGACTGTAAAGTGCAGCATGCATTACTATACTGACTGTAAAGTGCAGCGTGTGGTACTATACTGACTGTACAGTGCAGCGTGCGTTACTATACTGACTGTAAAGTGCAGCGTGCGTTACTATACTGACTGTAAAGTGCAGCATGTGTTACTATACTGACTGTAAAGTGCAGCGTGCGTTACTATACTGACTGTAAAGTGCAGCGTGCGTTACTATACTGACTGTAAAGTGCCGCATGTGTTACTATACTGACTGTAAAGTGCTGCATGTGTTACTATACTGACTGTAAAGTGCTGCATGTGTTACTATACTGACTGTAAAGTGCTGCGTGTGTTACTATACTGACTGTAAAGTGCAGCATGTGTTACTATACTGACTGTAAAGTGGTGCATGTGTTACTATACTGACTGTAAAGAGCAGCGTGTGTTACTATACTGACTGTAAAGTGCAGCATGTGTTACTATACTGACTGTAAAGTGCAGCGTGCGTTACTATACTGACTGTAAAGTGCCGCATGTGTTACTATACTGACTGTAAAGTGCAGCGTGCATTACTATACTGACTGTAAAGTGCAGCATGTGTTACTATACTGACTGTAAAGAGCAGCGTGTGTTACTATACTGACTGTAAAGTGCAGCGTGTGTTACTATACTGACTGTAAAGAGCAGCATGTGTTACTATACTGACTGTAAATTGCAGCGTGTGTTACTATACTGACTGTAAAGTGCCGCATGTGTTACTATACTGACTGTAAAGTGCAGCGTGTGTTACTATACTGACTGTAAAGAGCAGCATGTGTTACTATACTGACTGTAAAGTGCAGCATGTGTTACTATACTGACTGTAAATTGCAGCGTGTGTTACTATACTGACTGTAAAGAGCAGCATGTGTTACTATACTGACTGTAAAGTGCTGCGTGTGTTACTATACTGACTGTAAAGTGCTGCGTGTGTTACTATACTGACTGTAAAGAGCAGCATGTGTTACTATACTGACTGTAAAGTGCTGCGTGTGTTACTATACTGACTGTAAAGTGCTGCATGTGTTACTATACTGACTGTAAAGTGCTGCATGTGTTACTATACTGACTGTAAAGTGCAGCATGTGTTACTATACTGACTGTAAAGAGCAGCATGTGTTACTATACTGACTGTAAAGTGCAGCGTGCGTTACTATACTGACTGTAAAGTGCAGCGTGCGTTACTATACTGACTGTAAAGAGCAGCATGTGTTACTATACTGACTGTAAAGTGCAGCGTGTGTTACTATACTGACTGTAAAGTGGTGCATGTGTTACTATACTGACTGTAAAGTGCAGCGTGTGTTACTATACTGACTGTAAAGTGCAGCATGTGTTACTATACTGACTGTAAAGAGCAGCGTGTGTCACTATACTGACTGTAAAGTGCAGCGTGTGTTACTATACTGACTGTAAAGTGCTGCATGTGTTACTATACTGACTGTAAAGTGCTGCGTGTGTTACTATACTGACTGTAAAGTGCAGCATGTGTTACTATACTGACTGTAAAGTGGTGCATGTGTTACTATACTGACTGTAAAGTGCAGCGTGCGTTACTATACTGACTGTAAAGTGCCGCATGTGTTACTATACTGACTGTAAAGTGCAGCGTGCATTACTATACTGACTGTAAAGTGCAGCATGTGTTACTATACTGACTGTAAAGAGCAGCGTGTGTTACTATACTGACTGTAAAGTGCAGCGTGCGTTACTATACTGACTGTAAAGTGCAGCGTGCGTTACTATACTGACTGTAAAGTGCAGCATGTGTTACTATACTGACTGTAAAGTGCAGCGTGCGTTACTATACTGACTGTAAAGTGCAGCATGTGTTACTATACTGACTGTAAAGTGCAGCGTGCGTTACTATACTGACTGTAAAGTGCAGCGTGTGTTACTATACTGACTGTAAAGTGCAGCGTGCATTACTATACTGACTGTAAAGTGCAGCATGTGTTACTATACTGACTGTAAAGTGCAGCGTGCGTTACTATACTGACTGTAAAGTGCAGCGTGCGTTACTATACTGACTGTAAAGAGCAGCATGTGTTACTATACTGACTGTAAAGTGCCGCATGTGTTACTATACTGACTGTAAAGAGCAGCGTGCGTTACTATACTGACTGTAAAGAGCAGCATGTGTTACTATACTGACTGTAAAGAGCAGCATGTGTTACTATACTGACTGTAAAGTGCCGCATGTGTTACTATACTGACTGTAAAGTGGTGCATGTGTTACTATACTGACTAAAGTGCAGCGTGCGTTACTATACTGACTGTAAAGTGGTGCATGTGTTACTATACTGACTAAAGTGCAGCGTGCGTTACTATACTGACTGTAAAGTGCAGCGTGCATTACTATACTGACTGTAAAGTGCAGCATGTGTTACTATACTGACTGTAATGTGCAGCGTGCGTTACTATACTGACTGTAAAGTGCCGCATGTGTTACTATACTGACTGTAAAGTGCAGCATGTGTTACTATACTGACTGTAAAGAGCAGCGTGTGTTACTATACTGACTGTAAAGTGCAGCGTGTGTTACTATACTGACTGTAAAGTGCAGCGTGCATTACTATACTGACTGTAAAGTGCCGCATGTGTTACTATACTGACTGTAAAGTGCTGCATGTGTTACTATACTGACTGTAAAGAGCAGCGTGTGTTACTATACTGACTGTAAAGTGCTGCGTGTGTTACTATACTGACTGTAAAGTGCTGCGTGTGTTACTATACTGACTGTAAAGAGCAGCATGTGTTACTATACTGACTGTAAAGTGCTGCGTGTGTTACTATACTGACTGTAAAGTGCTGCGTGTGTTACTATACTGACTGTAAAGTGCTGCATGTGTTTCTATACTGACTGTAAAGAGCAGCATGTGTTACTATACTGACTGTAAAGTGCAGCGTGCGTTACTATACTGACTGTAAAGTGCAGCGTGCGTTACTATACTGACTGTAAAGAGCAGCATGTGTTACTATACTGACTGTAAAGAGCAGCGTGTGTTACTATACTGACTGTAAAGTGCAGCATGTGTTACTATACTGACTGTAAAGTGCTGCGTGTGTTACTATACTGACTGTAAAGTGCAGCGTGTGTTACTATACTGACTGTAAAGTGCTGCATGTGTTACTATACTGACTGTAAAGTGCTGCGTGTGTTACTATACTGACTGTAAAGTGCAGCATGTGTTACTATACTGACTGTAAAGTGGTGCATGTGTTACTATACTGACTGTAAAGTGCAGCGTGCGTTACTATACTGACTGTAAAGTGCCGCATGTGTTACTATACTGACTGTAAAGTGCAGCGTGCATTACTATACTGACTGTAAAGTGCAGCATGTGTTACTATACTGACTGTAAAGAGCAGCGTGTGTTACTATACTGACTGTAAAGTGCAGCGTGTGTTACTATACTGACTGTAAAGTGCAGCGTGCATTACTATACTGACTGTAAAGTGCAGCATGTGTTACTATACTGACTGTAAAGTGCAGCGTGCGTTACTATACTGACTGTAAAGTGCAGCGTGCATTACTATACTGACTGTAAAGAGCAGCATGTGTTACTATACTGACTGTAAAGAGCAGCGTGTGTTACTATACTGACTGTAAAGAGCAGCGTGTGTTACTATACTGACTGTAAAGAGCAGCATGTGTTACTATACTGACTGTAAAGTGCCGCATGTGTTACTATACTGACTGTAAAGTGGTGCATGTGTTACTATACTGACTAAAGTGCAGCGTGCGTTACTATACTGACTGTAAAGTGCAGCGTGCATTACTATACTGACTGTAAAGTGCAGCATGTGTTACTATACTGACTGTAATGTGCAGCGTGCGTTACTATACTGACTGTAAAGTGCCGCATGTGTTACTATACTGACTGTAAAGTGCCACATGCGTTACTATACTGACTGTAAAGTGCAGCGTGCGTTACTATACTGACTATAAAGTGCAGCGTGTGTTACTATACTGACTGTAAAGAGCAGCATGTGTTACTATACTGACTGTAAAGTGCAGCATGTGTTACTATACTGACTGTAATGTGCAGCGTGCGTTACTATACTGACTGTAAAGTGCCGCATGTGTTACTATACTGACTGTAAAGTGCCACATGCGTTACTATACTGACTGTAAAGTGCAGCATGCGTTACTATACTGACTGTAAAGTGCAGCATGTGTTACTATACTGACTGTAAAGAGCAGCATGTGTTACTATACTGACTGTAAAGTGCAGCATGTGTTACTATACTGACTGTAAAGTGCAGCGTGTGTTACTATACTGACTGTAAAGTGCAGCGTGTGTTACTATACTGACTGTAAAGTGCAGCGTACGTTACTATACTGACTGTAAAGAGCAGCGTGTGTTACTATACTGACTGTAAAGTGCAGCGTGTGTTACTATACTGACTGTAAAGTGCAGCATGTGTTACTATACTGACTGTAAAGTGCCGCATGTGTTACTATACTGACTGTAAAGTGCAGCATGTGTTACTATACTGACTGTAAAGAGCAGCGTGTGTTACTATACTGACTGTAAAGTGCAGCGTACGTTACTATACTGACTGTAAAGAGCAGCGTGTGTTACTATACTGACTGTAAAGTGCAGCGTGTGTTACTATACTGACTGTAAAGTGCAGCATGTGTTACTATACTGACTGTAAAGTGCCGCATGTGTTACTATACTGACTGTAAAGTGCAGCGTGTGTTACTATACTGACTGTAAAGTGCAGCGTGTGTTACTATACTGACTGTAAAGTGCAGCGTGCGTTACTATACTGACTGTAAAGAGCAGCGTGTGTTACTATACTGACTGTAAAGTGCAGCGTGTGTTACTATACTGACTGTAAAGAGCAGCGTGCGTTACTATACTGACTGTAAAGTGCTGCATGTGTTACTATACTGACTGTAAAGTGCCGCATGTGTTACTATACTGACTGTAAAGTGCAGCGTGTGTTACTATACTGACTGTAAAGTGCAGCGTGTGTTACTATACTGACTGTAAAGAGCAGCGTGCGTTACTATACTGACTGTAAAGTGCAGCATGTGTTACTATACTGACTGTAAAGAGCAGCATGTGTTACTATACTGACTGTAAAGTGCAGCGTGTGTTACTATACTGACTGTAAAGAGCAGCATGTGTTACTATACTGACTGTAAAGTGCTGCGTGTGTTACTATACTGACTGTAAAGTGCTGCGTGTGTTACTATACTGACTGTAAAGAGCAGCATGTGTTACTATACTGACTGTAAAGTGCTGCGTGTGTTACTATACTGACTGTAAAGTGCTGCGTGTGTTACTATACTGACTGTAAAGTGCTGCATGTGTTACTATACTGACTGTAAAGTGCAGCGTGCGTTACTATACTGACTGTAAAGTGCAGCGTGCGTTACTATACTGACTGTAAAGAGCAGCATGTGTTACTATACTGACTGTAAAGAGCAGCGTGTGTTACTATACTGACTGTAAAGTGGTGCATGTGTTACTATACTGACTGTAAAGTGCAGCGTGTGTTACTATACTGACTGTAAAGTGCAGCATGTGTTACCATACTGACTGTAAAGTGCTGCATGTGTTACTATACTGACTGTAAAGTGCTGCGTGTGTTACTATACTGACTGTAAAGTGCCGCATGTGTTACTATACTGACTGTAAAGTGCAGCGTGCATTACTATACTGACTGTAAAGTGCAGCATGTGTTACTATACTGACTGTAAAGAGCAGCGTGTGTTACTATACTGACTGTAAAGTGCAGCGTGTGTTACTATACTGACTGTAAAGTGCAGCGTGCATTACTATACTGACTGTAAAGTGCAGCATGTGTTACTATACTGACTGTAAAGTGCAGCGTGCGTTACTATACTGACTGTAAAGTGCAGCGTGCATTACTATACTGACTGTAAAGAGCAGCATGTGTTACTATACTGACTGTAAAGAGCAGCATGTGTTACTATACTGACTGTAAAGTGCCGCATGTGTTACTATACTGACTGTAAAGTGGTGCATGTGTTACTATACTGACTAAAGTGCAGCGTGCGTTACTATACTGACTGTAAAGTGGTGCATGTGTTACTATACTGACTAAAGTGCAGCGTGCGTTACTATACTGACTGTAAAGTGCAGCGTGCATTACTATACTGACTGTAAAGTGCAGCATGTGTTACTATACTGACTGTAATGTGCAGCGTGCGTTACTATACTGACTGTAAAGTGCCGCATGTGTTACTATACTGACTGTAAAGTGCAGCATGTGTTACTTTACTGACTGTAAAGAGCAGCGTGTGTTACTATACTGACTGTAAAGTGCAGCGTGTGTTACTATACTGACTGTAAAGTGCAGCGTGCATTACTATACTGACTGTAAAGTGCAGCATGCGTTACTATACTGACTGTAAAGAGCAGCATGTGTTACTATACTGACTGTAAAGTGCAGCATGTGTTACTATACTGACTGTAAAGAGCAGCATGTGTTACTATACTGACTGTAAAGTGCCGCTTTTGTTACTATACTGACTGTAAAGTGCCGCATGTGTTACTATACTGACTGTAAAGTGCCGCATGTGTTACTATACTGACTGTAAAGAGCAGCGTGTGTTACTATACTGACTGTAAAGTGCAGCGTGTGTTACTATACTGACTGTAAAGTTCAGCGTGTGTTACTATACTGACTGTAAAGAGCAGCATGTGTTACTATACTGACTGTAAAGAGCAGCGTGCGTTACTATACTGACTGTAAAGTGGTGCATGTGTTACTATACTGACTGTAAAGTGCAGCGTGTGTTACTATACTGACTGTAAAGTGCAGCGTGTGTTACTATACTGACTGTAAAGTGCAGCGTGTGTTACTATACTGACTGTAAAGTTCAGCGTGTGTTACTATACTGACTGTAAAGAGCAGCATGTGTTACTATACTGACTGTAAAGAGCAGCGTGCGTTACTATACTGACTGTAAAGTGGTGCATGTGTTACTATACTGACTGTAAAGTGCAGCGTGTGTTACTATACTGACTGTAAAGTGCAGCGTGTGTTACTATACTGACTGTAAAGTGCAGCGTGCGTTACTATACTGACTGTAAAGTGCAGCGTGCGTTACTATACTGACTGTAAAGTGCAGCATGTGTTACTATACTGACTGTAATGTGCAGCGTGCGTTACTATACTGACTGTAAAGTGCTGCATGTGTTACTATACTGACTGTAAAGTGCCACATGCGTTACTATACTGACTGTAAAGTGCAGCGTGCGTTACTATACTGACTGTAAAGTGGTGCATGTGTTACTATACTGACTGTAAAGTGCAGCGTGTGTTACTATACTGACTGTAATGTGCAGCGTGCGTTACTATACTGACTGTAAAGTGCCGCATGTGTTACTATACTGACTGTAAAGTGCAGCATGTGTTACTTTACTGACTGTAAAGAGCAGCGTGTGTTACTATACTGACTGTAAAGTGCAGCGTGTGTTACTATACTGACTGTAAAGTGCAGCGTGCATTACTATACTGACTGTAAAGTGCAGCATGTGTTACTATACTGACTGTAAAGAGCAGCATGTGTTACTATACTGACTGTAAAGTGCAGCGTGTGTTACTATACTGACTGTAAAGTGCTGCATGTGTTACTATACTGACTGTAAAGAGCAGCATGTGTTACTATACTGACTGTAAAGTGCTGCGTGTGTTACTATACTGACTGTAAAGTGCTGCGTGTGTTACTATACTGACTGTAAAGAGCAGCATGTGTTACTATACTGACTGTAAAGTGCTGCGTGTGTTACTATACTGACTGTAAAGTGCTGCATGTGTTACTATACTGACTGTAAAGTGCTGCATGTGTTACTATACTGACTGTAAAGTGCAGCATGTGTTACTATACTGACTGTAAAGAGCAGCATGTGTTACTATACTGACTGTAAAGTGCAGCGTGCGTTACTATACTGACTGTAAAGTGCAGCGTGCGTTACTATACTGACTGTAAAGAGCAGCATGTGTTACTATACTGACTGTAAAGTGCAGCGTGTGTTACTATACTGACTGTAAAGTGGTGCATGTGTTACTATACTGACTGTAAAGTGCAGCATGTGTTACTATACTGACTGTAAAGTGGTGCATGTGTTACTATACTGACTGTAAAGTGCAGCGTGTGTTACTATACTGACTGTAAAGTGCAGCGTGCATTACTATACTGACTGTAAAGTGCAGCATGTGTTACTATACTGACTGTAAAGAGCAGCGTGTGTTACTATACTGACTGTAAAGTGCAGCGTGCGTTACTATACTGACTGTAAAGTGCAGCGTGCGTTACTATACTGACTGTAAAGTGCAGCATGTGTTACTATACTGACTGTAAAGTGCAGCGTGCGTTACTATACTGACTGTAAAGTGCAGCATGTGTTACTATACTGACTGTAAAGTGCAGCGTGCGTTACTATACTGACTGTAAAGTGCAGCGTGTGTTACTATACTGACTGTAAAGTGCAGCGTGCATTACTATACTGACTGTAAAGTGCAGCATGTGTTACTATACTGACTGTAAAGTGCAGCGTGCGTTACTATACTGACTGTAAAGTGCAGCGTGCGTTACTATACTGACTGTAAAGAGCAGCATGTGTTACTATACTGACTGTAAAGTGCCGCATGTGTTACTATACTGACTGTAAAGAGCAGCGTGCGTTACTATACTGACTGTAAAGAGCAGCATGTGTTACTATACTGACTGTAAAGAGCAGCATGTGTTACTATACTGACTGTAAAGTGCCGCATGTGTTACTATACTGACTGTAAAGTGGTGCATGTGTTACTATACTGACTAAAGTGCAGCGTGCGTTACTATACTGACTGTAAAGTGGTGCATGTGTTACTATACTGACTAAAGTGCAGCGTGCGTTACTATACTGACTGTAAAGTGCAGCGTGCATTACTATACTGACTGTAAAGTGCAGCATGTGTTACTATACTGACTGTAATGTGCAGCGTGCGTTACTATACTGACTGTAAAGTGCCGCATGTGTTACTATACTGACTGTAAAGTGCAGCATGTGTTACTATACTGACTGTAAAGAGCAGCGTGTGTTACTATACTGACTGTAAAGTGCAGCGTGTGTTACTATACTGACTGTAAAGTGCAGCGTGCATTACTATACTGACTGTAAAGTGCCGCATGTGTTACTATACTGACTGTAAAGTGCTGCATGTGTTACTATACTGACTGTAAAGAGCAGCATGTGTTACTATACTGACTGTAAAGTGCTGCGTGTGTTACTATACTGACTGTAAAGTGCTGCGTGTGTTACTATACTGACTGTAAAGAGCAGCATGTGTTACTATACTGACTGTAAAGTGCTGCGTGTGTTACTATACTGACTGTAAAGTGCTGCGTGTGTTACTATACTGACTGTAAAGTGCTGCATGTGTTTCTATACTGACTGTAAAGAGCAGCATGTGTTACTATACTGACTGTAAAGTGCAGCGTGCGTTACTATACTGACTGTAAAGTGCAGCGTGCGTTACTATACTGACTGTAAAGAGCAGCATGTGTTACTATACTGACTGTAAAGAGCAGCGTGTGTTACTATACTGACTGTAAAGTGCAGCATGTGTTACTATACTGACTGTAAAGTGCTGCGTGTGTTACTATACTGACTGTAAAGTGCAGCGTGTGTTACTATACTGACTGTAAAGTGCTGCATGTGTTACTATACTGACTGTAAAGTGCTGCGTGTGTTACTATACTGACTGTAAAGTGCAGCATGTGTTACTATACTGACTGTAAAGTGGTGCATGTGTTACTATACTGACTGTAAAGTGCAGCGTGCGTTACTATACTGACTGTAAAGTGCCGCATGTGTTACTATACTGACTGTAAAGTGCAGCGTGCATTACTATACTGACTGTAAAGTGCAGCATGTGTTACTATACTGACTGTAAAGAGCAGCGTGTGTTACTATACTGACTGTAAAGTGCAGCGTGTGTTACTATACTGACTGTAAAGTGCAGCGTGCATTACTATACTGACTGTAAAGTGCAGCATGTGTTACTATACTGACTGTAAAGTGCAGCGTGCGTTACTATACTGACTGTAAAGTGCAGCGTGCATTACTATACTGACTGTAAAGAGCAGCATGTGTTACTATACTGACTGTAAAGAGCAGCGTGTGTTACTATACTGACTGTAAAGAGCAGCGTGTGTTACTATACTGACTGTAAAGAGCAGCATGTGTTACTATACTGACTGTAAAGTGCCGCATGTGTTACTATACTGACTGTAAAGTGGTGCATGTGTTACTATACTGACTAAAGTGCAGCGTGCGTTACTATACTGACTGTAAAGTGCAGCGTGCATTACTATACTGACTGTAAAGTGCAGCATGTGTTACTATACTGACTGTAATGTGCAGCGTGCGTTACTATACTGACTGTAAAGTGCCGCATGTGTTACTATACTGACTGTAAAGTGCCACATGCGTTACTATACTGACTGTAAAGTGCAGCGTGCGTTACTATACTGACTATAAAGTGCAGCGTGTGTTACTATACTGACTGTAAAGAGCAGCATGTGTTACTATACTGACTGTAAAGTGCAGCATGTGTTACTATACTGACTGTAATGTGCAGCGTGCGTTACTATACTGACTGTAAAGTGCCGCATGTGTTACTATACTGACTGTAAAGTGCCACATGCGTTACTATACTGACTGTAAAGTGCAGCGTGCGTTACTATACTGACTGTAAAGTGCAGCATGTGTTACTATACTGACTGTAAAGAGCAGCATGTGTTACTATACTGACTGTAAAGTGCCGCATGTGTTACTATACTGACTGTAAAGTGCAGCGTGTGTTACTATACTGACTGTAAAGAGCAGCGTGTGTTACTATACTGACTGTAAAGTGCAGCGTGTGTTACTATACTGACTGTAAAGTGCAGCGTGTGTTACTATACTGACTGTAAAGTGCAGCGTACGTTACTATACTGACTGTAAAGAGCAGCGTGTGTTACTATACTGACTGTAAAGTGCAGCGTGTGTTACTATACTGACTGTAAAGTGCAGCATGTGTTACTATACTGACTGTAAAGTGCCGCATGTGTTACTATACTGACTGTAAAGTGCAGCATGTGTTACTATACTGACTGTAAAGAGCAGCGTGTGTTACTATACTGACTGTAAAGTGCAGCGTACGTTACTATACTGACTGTAAAGAGCAGCGTGTGTTACTATACTGACTGTAAAGTGCAGCGTGTGTTACTATACTGACTGTAAAGTGCAGCATGTGTTACTATACTGACTGTAAAGTGCCGCATGTGTTACTATACTGACTGTAAAGTGCAGCGTGTGTTACTATACTGACTGTAAAGTGCAGCGTGTGTTACTATACTGACTGTAAAGTGCAGCGTGCGTTACTATACTGACTGTAAAGAGCAGCGTGTGTTACTATACTGACTGTAAAGTGCAGCGTGTGTTACTATACTGACTGTAAAGAGCAGCGTGCGTTACTATACTGACTGTAAAGTGCTGCATGTGTTACTATACTGACTGTAAAGTGCCGCATGTGTTACTATACTGACTGTAAAGTGCAGCGTGTGTTACTATACTGACTGTAAAGTGCAGCGTGTGTTACTATACTGACTGTAAAGAGCAGCGTGCGTTACTATACTGACTGTAAAGTGCAGCATGTGTTACTATACTGACTGTAAAGAGCAGCATGTGTTACTATACTGACTGTAAAGTGCAGCGTGTGTTACTATACTGACTGTAAAGAGCAGCATGTGTTACTATACTGACTGTAAAGTGCTGCGTGTGTTACTATACTGACTGTAAAGTGCTGCGTGTGTTACTATACTGACTGTAAAGAGCAGCATGTGTTACTATACTGACTGTAAAGTGCTGCGTGTGTTACTATACTGACTGTAAAGTGCTGCGTGTGTTACTATACTGACTGTAAAGTGCTGCATGTGTTACTATACTGACTGTAAAGTGCAGCGTGCGTTACTATACTGACTGTAAAGTGCAGCGTGCGTTACTATACTGACTGTAAAGAGCAGCATGTGTTACTATACTGACTGTAAAGAGCAGCGTGTGTTACTATACTGACTGTAAAGTGGTGCATGTGTTACTATACTGACTGTAAAGTGCAGCGTGTGTTACTATACTGACTGTAAAGTGCAGCATGTGTTACCATACTGACTGTAAAGTGCTGCATGTGTTACTATACTGACTGTAAAGTGCTGCGTGTGTTACTATACTGACTGTAAAGTGCCGCATGTGTTACTATACTGACTGTAAAGTGCAGCGTGCATTACTATACTGACTGTAAAGTGCAGCATGTGTTACTATACTGACTGTAAAGAGCAGCGTGTGTTACTATACTGACTGTAAAGTGCAGCGTGTGTTACTATACTGACTGTAAAGTGCAGCGTGCATTACTATACTGACTGTAAAGTGCAGCATGTGTTACTATACTGACTGTAAAGTGCAGCGTGCGTTACTATACTGACTGTAAAGTGCAGCGTGCATTACTATACTGACTGTAAAGAGCAGCATGTGTTACTATACTGACTGTAAAGAGCAGCATGTGTTACTATACTGACTGTAAAGTGCCGCATGTGTTACTATACTGACTGTAAAGTGGTGCATGTGTTACTATACTGACTAAAGTGCAGCGTGCGTTACTATACTGACTGTAAAGTGGTGCATGTGTTACTATACTGACTAAAGTGCAGCGTGCGTTACTATACTGACTGTAAAGTGCAGCGTGCATTACTATACTGACTGTAAAGTGCAGCATGTGTTACTATACTGACTGTAATGTGCAGCGTGCGTTACTATACTGACTGTAAAGTGCCGCATGTGTTACTATACTGACTGTAAAGTGCAGCATGTGTTACTTTACTGACTGTAAAGAGCAGCGTGTGTTACTATACTGACTGTAAAGTGCAGCGTGTGTTACTATACTGACTGTAAAGTGCAGCGTGCATTACTATACTGACTGTAAAGTGCAGCATGCGTTACTATACTGACTGTAAAGAGCAGCATGTGTTACTATACTGACTGTAAAGTGCAGCATGTGTTACTATACTGACTGTAAAGAGCAGCATGTGTTACTATACTGACTGTAAAGTGCCGCTTTTGTTACTATACTGACTGTAAAGTGCCGCATGTGTTACTATACTGACTGTAAAGTGCAGCGTGCATTACTATACTGACTGTAAAGTGCAGCATGTGTTACTATACTGACTGTAAAGAGCAGCGTGTGTTACTATACTGACTGTAAAGTGCAGCGTGTGTTACTATACTGACTGTAAAGTTCAGCGTGTGTTACTATACTGACTGTAAAGAGCAGCATGTGTTACTATACTGACTGTAAAGAGCAGCGTGCGTTACTATACTGACTGTAAAGTGGTGCATGTGTTACTATACTGACTGTAAAGTGCAGCGTGTGTTACTATACTGACTGTAAAGTGCAGCGTGCGTTACTATACTGACTGTAAAGTGCAGCGTGCGTTACTATACTGACTGTAAAGTGCAGCATGTGTTACTATACTGACTGTAATGTGCAGCGTGCGTTACTATACTGACTGTAAAGTGCTGCATGTGTTACTATACTGACTGTAAAGTGCCACATGCGTTACTATACTGACTGTAAAGTGCAGCGTGCGTTACTATACTGACTGTAAAGTGGTGCATGTGTTACTATACTGACTGTAAAGTGCAGCGTGTGTTACTATACTGACTGTAATGTGCAGCGTGCGTTACTATACTGACTGTAAAGTGCCGCATGTGTTACTATACTGACTGTAAAGTGCAGCATGTGTTACTATACTGACTGGAAAGTGCAGCGTGTGTTACTATACTGACTGTAATGTGCAGCGTGCGTTACTATACTGACTGTAAAGTGCCGCATGTGTTACTATACTGACTGTAAAGTGCAGCATGTGTTACTATACTGACTGTAAAGTGCAGCGTGTGTTACTTTACTGACTGTAAAGAGCAGCGTGTGTTACTATACTGACTGTAAAGTGCAGCGTGTGTTACTATACTGACTGTAAAGTGCAGCGTGCATTACTATACTGACTGTAAAGTGCAGCATGTGTTACTATACTGACTGTAAAGAGCAGCGTGTGTTACTATACTGACTGTAAAGTGCAGCGTGCATTACTATACTGACTGTAAAGTGCAGCATGTGTTACTATACTGACTGTAAAGTGCAGCGTGTGTTACTATACTGACTGTAATGTGCAGCGTGCGTTACTATACTGACTGTAAAGTGCCGCATGTGTTACTATACTGACTGTAAAGTGCAGCATGTGTTACTATACTGACTGTAAAGTGCAGCGTGTGTTACTTTACTGACTGTAAAGAGCAGCGTGTGTTACTATACTGACTGTAAAGTGCAGCGTGTGTTACTATACTGACTGTAAAGTGCAGCGTGCATTACTATACTGACTGTAAAGTGCAGCATGTGTTACTATACTGACTGTAAAGAGCAGCATGTGTTACTATACTGACTGTAAAGTGCAGCGTGTGTTACTATACTGACTGTAAAGTGCTGCATGTGTTACTATACTGACTGTAAAGAGCAGCATGTGTTACTATACTGACTGTAAAGTGCTGCGTGTGTTACTATACTGACTGTAAAGTGCTGCGTGTGTTACTATACTGACTGTAAAGAGCAGCATGTGTTACTATACTGACTGTAAAGTGCTGCGTGTGTTACTATACTGACTGTAAAGTGCCGCGTGTGTTACTATACTGACTGTAAAGTGCTGCATGTGTTACTATACTGACTGTAAAGTGCAGCATGTGTTACTATACTGACTGTAAAGAGCAGCATGCGTTACTATACTGACTGTAAAGTGCAGCGTGCGTTACTATACTGACTGTAAAGTGCAGCGTGCGTTACTATACTGACTGTAAAGAGCAGCATGTGTTACTATACTGACTGTAAAGTGCAGCATGTGTTACTATACTGACTGTAAAGAGCAGCGTGTGTTACTATACTGACTGTAAAGAGCAACGTGTGTTACTATACTGACTGTAAAGTGCAGCGTACGTTACTATACTGACTGTAAAGAGCAGCGTGTGTTACTATACTGACTGTAAAGTGCAGCGTGTGTTACTATACTGACTGTAAAGTGCAGCATGTGTTACTATACTGACTGTAAAGAGCAGCCTGTGTTACTATACTGACTGTAAAGAGCAGCATGTGTTACTATACTGACTGTAAAGAGCAGCGTGCGTTACTATACTGACTGTAAAGTGCAGCGTGTGTTACTATACTGACTGTAAAGTGGTGCATGTGTTACTATACTGACTAAAGTGCAGCATGCGTTACTATACTGACTGTAAAGTGCAGCGTGCATTACTATACTGACTGTAAAGTGCAGCATGTGTTACTATACTGACTGTAATGTGCAGCGTGCGTTACTATACTGACTGTAAAGTGCCGCATGTGTTACTATACTGACTGTAAAGTGCAGCATGTGTTACTTTACTGACTGTAAAGAGCAGCGTGTGTTACTATACTGACTGTAAAGTGCAGCGTGTGTTACTATACTGACTGTAAAGTGCAGCGTGTGTTACTATACTGACTGTAAAGAGCAGCATGTGTTACTATACTGACTGTAAAGTGCAGCGTGTGTTACTATACTGACTGTAAAGTGCTGCATGTGTTACTATACTGACTGTAAAGAGCAGCATGTGTTACTATACTGACTGTAAAGTGCTGCGTGTGTTACTATACTGACTGTAAAGTGCTGCGTGTGTTACTATACTGACTGTAAAGAGCAGCATGTGTTACTATACTGACTGTAAAGTGCTGCGTGTGTTACTATACTGACTGTAAAGTGCCGCGTGTGTTACTATACTGACTGTAAAGTGCTGCATGTGTTACTATACTGACTGTAAAGTGCAGCATGTGTTACTATACTGACTGTAAAGAGCAGCATGCGTTACTATACTGACTGTAAAGTGCAGCGTGCGTTACTATACTGACTGTAAAGTGCAGCGTGCGTTACTATACTGACTGTAAAGAGCAGCATGTGTTACTATACTGACTGTAAAGTGCAGCATGTGTTACTATACTGACTGTAAAGAGCAGCGTGTGTTACTATACTGACTGTAAAGAGCAGCGTGTGTTACTATACTGACTGTAAAGTGCAGCGTACGTTACTATACTGACTGTAAAGAGCAGCGTGTGTTACTATACTGACTGTAAAGTGCAGCGTGTGTTACTATACTGACTGTAAAGTGCAGCGTACGTTACTATACTGACTGTAAAGAGCAGCGTGTGTTACTATACTGACTGTAAAGTGCAGCGTGTGTTACTATACTGACTGTAAAGTGCAGCATGTGTTACTATACTGACTGTAAAGAGCAGCCTGTGTTACTATACTGACTGTAAAGAGCAGCATGTGTTACTATACTGACTGTAAAGAGCAGCGTGCGTTACTATACTGACTGTAAAGTGCAGCGTGTGTTACTATACTGACTGTAAAATGCAGCGTGCGTTACTATACTGACTGTAAAGTGCAGCGTGTGTTACTATACTGACTGTAAAATGCAGCGTGCGTTACTATACTGACTGTAAAGTGCCGCATGTGTTACTATACTGACTGTAAAGAGCAGCATGTGTTACTATACTGACTGTAAAGTGCCGCATGTGTTACTATACTGACTGTAAAGTGCAGCGTGTGTTACTATACTGACTGTAAAGTTCAGCATGTGTTACTATACTGACTGTAAAGTGCCGCATGTGTTACTATACTGACTGTAAAGTGCAGCGTGCGTTACTATACTGACTGTAAAGTGCAGCGTGTGTTACTATACTGACTGTAAAGTGGCGCGTGTGTTACTATACTGACTGTAAAGAGCAGCGTGCGTTACTATACTGACTGTAAAGTGCCGCGTGTGTTACTATACTGACTGTAAAGTGCAGCATGCGTTACTATACTGACTGTAAAGTGCCGCGTGTGTTACTATACTGACTGTAAAGTGCCGCATGTGTTACTATACTGACTGTAAAGTGCCGCGTGTGTTACTATACTGACTGTAAAGTGCAGCTTGCGTTACTATACTGACTGTAAAGTGCCGCATGTGTTACTATACTGACTGTAAAGTGCAGCATGCGTTACTATACTGACTGTAAAGAGCAGCATGTGTTACTATACTGACTGTAAAGTGCAGCGTGTGTTACTATACTGACTGTAAAGTGCCGCATGTGTTACTATACTGACTGTAAAGTGCCGCGTGTGTTACTATACTGACTGTAAAGTGCAGCGTGCGTTACTATACTGACTGTAAAGTGCCGCATGTGTTACTATACTGACTGTAAAGTGCAGCATGCGTTACTATACTGACTGTAAAGAGCAGCATGTGTTACTATACTGACTGTAAAGTGCAGCATGTGTTACTATACTGATTGTAAAGTGCAGCATGTGTTACTATACTGACTGTAAAGTGCCGCTTTTGTTACTATACTGACTGTAAAGTGCCGCATGTGTTACTATACTGACTGTAAAGTGCAGCGTGCATTACTATACTGACTGTAAAGTGCAGCATGTGTTACTATACTGACTGTAAAGAGCAGCGTGTGTTACTATACTGACTGTAAAGTGCAGCGTGTGTTACTATACTGACTGTAAAGTTCAGCGTGTGTTACTATACTGACTGTAAAGAGCAGCATGTGTTACTATACTGACTGTAAAGAGCAGCGTGCGTTACTATACTGACTGTAAAGTGGTGCATGTGTTACTATACTGACTGTAAAGTGCAGCGTGTGTTACTATACTGACTGTAAAGTGCAGCGTGCGTTACTATACTGACTGTAAAGTGCAGCGTGCGTTACTATACTGACTGTAAAGTGCAGCATGTGTTACTATACTGACTGTAATGTGCAGCGTGCGTTACTATACTGACTGTAAAGTGCTGCATGTGTTACTATACTGACTGTAAAGTGCCACATGCGTTACTATACTGACTGTAAAGTGCAGCGTGCGTTACTATACTGACTGTAAAGTGCAGCGTGCGTTACTATACTGACTGTAAAGAGCAGCATGTGTTACTATACTGACTGTAAAGTGCCGCATGTGTTACTCTACTGACTGTAAAGTGCCGCATGTGTTACTCTACTGACTGTAAAGTGCCGCGTGTGTTACTATACTGACTGTAAAGTGCAGCGTGTGTTACTATACTGACTGTAAAGTGCAGCGTGCGTTACTATACTGACTGTAAAGTGCCGCATGTGTTACTATACTGACTGTAAAGTGCAGCGTGCGTTACTATACTGACTGTAAAGTGCCGCATGTGTTACTATACTGACTGTAAAGTGCAGCATGTGTTACTATACTGACTGTAAAGTGCAGCATGGGTTACTATACTGACTGTAAAGTGCCGCATGTGTTACTATACTGACTGTAAAGTGCAGCGTGTGTTACTATACTGACTGTAAAGTGCAGCGTGTGTTACTATACTGACTGTAAAGTGCAGCATGTGTTACTATACTGACTGTAAAGAGCAGCATGTGTTACTATACTGACTGTAAAGTGCAGCGTGCGTTACTATACTGACTGTAAAGTGCAGCGTGTGTTACTATACTGACTGTAAAGTGCAGCGTGTTACTATACTGACTGTAAAGTGCAGCGTGTGTTACTATACTGACTGTAAAGTGCCGCATGTGTTACTATACTGACTGTAAAGTGCCGCGTGCGTTACTATACTGACTGTAAAGTGCCGCGTGTGTTACTATACTGACTGTAAAGTGCCGCGTGCGTTACTATACTGACTGTAAAGTGCCGCGTGCGTTACTATACTGACTGTAAAGTGCCGTATGTGTTACTATACTGACTGTAAAGTGACGCATGCGTTACTATACTGACTGTAAAGTGCAGCATGTGTTACTGTACTGACTGTAAAGTGCAGCATGTGTTACTATACTGACTGTAAAGAGCAGCATGCGTTACTATACTGACTGTAAAGTGCCGCGTGCGTTACTATACTGACTGTAAAGTGCCGCGTGCGTTACTATACTGACTGTAAAGTGCAGCGTGTGTTACTATACTGACTGTAAAGTGCCGATGTGTTACTATACTGACTGTAAAGTGCAGCGTGCGTTACTATACTGACTGTAAAGTGCCGATGTGTTACTATACTGACTGTAAAGTGCAGCGTGTGTTACTATACTGACTGTAAAGTGCAGCGTGCGTTACTATACTGACTGTAAAGTGCCGCGTGCGTTACTATACTGACTGTAAAGTGCAGCATGCGTTACTATACTGACTGTAAAGAGCAGCATGTGTTACTATACTGACTGTAAAGTGCAGCATGTGTTACTATACTGATTGTAAAGTGCAGCATGTGTTACTATACTGACTGTAAAGTGCCGCTTGTGTTACTATACTGACTGTAAAGTGCCGCATGTGTTACTATACTGACTGTAAAGTGCAGCGTGCATTACTATACTGACTGTAAAGTGCAGCGTGCGTTACTATACTGACTGTAAAGAGCAGCGTGTGTTACTATACTGACTGTAAAGTGCAGTATGTGTTACTATACTGACTGTAAAGAGCAGCATGTGTTACTATACTGACTGTAAAGTGCCGCATGTGTTACTATACTGACTGTAAAGTGCCGCATGTGTTACTATACTGACTGTAAAGTGCTGCATGTGTTACTATACTGACTGTAAAGTGCAGCATGTGTTACTATACTGACTGTAAAGAGCAGCATGTGTTACTATACTGACTGTAAAGTGCAGCATGTGTTACTATACTGACTGTAAAGAGCAGTATGTGTTACTATACTGACTGTAAAGAGCAGCATGTGTTACTATACTGACTGTAAAGTGCCGCGTGTGTTACTATACTGACTGTAAAGTGCAGCATGTTACTATACTGACTGTAAAGAGCAGCGTGTGTTACTATACTGACTGTAAAGTGCAGTATGTGTTACTATACTGACTGTAAAGAGCAGCATGTGTTACTATACTGACTGTAAAGAGCAGCGTGCGTTACTATACTGACTGTAAAGTGCAGCATGCATTACTATACTGACTGTAAAGTGCAGCGTGTGGTACTATACTGACTGTACAGTGCAGCGTGCGTTACTATACTGACTGTAAAGTGCAGCGTGCGTTACTATACTGACTGTAAAGTGCAGCATGTGTTACTATACTGACTGTAAAGTGCAGCGTGCGTTACTATACTGACTGTAAAGTGCAGCGTGCGTTACTATACTGACTGTAAAGTGCCGCATGTGTTACTATACTGACTGTAAAGTGCTGCATGTGTTACTATACTGACTGTAAAGTGCAGCGTGTGTTACTATACTGACTGTAAAGTGCCGCATGTGTTACTATACTGACTGTAAAGTGCTGCATGTGTTACTATACTGACTGTAAAGTGCAGCGTGTGTTACTATACTGACTGTAAAGTGCAGCGTGCGTTACTATACTGACTGTAAAGTGCTGCATGTGTTACTATACTGACTGTAAAGTGCTGCATGTGTTACTATACTGACTGTAAAGTGCCGCATGTGTTACTATACTGACTGTAAAGTGCTGCATGTGTTACTATACTGACTGTAAAGTGCAGCATGTGTTACTATACTGACTGTAAAGTGCTGCGTGTGTTACTATACTGACTGTAAAGTGCAGCATGTGTTACTATACTGACTGTAAAGTGGTGCATGTGTTACTATACTGACTGTAAAGAGCAGCGTGTGTTACTATACTGACTGTAAAGTGCAGCATGTGTTACTATACTGACTGTAAAGTGCAGCGTGCGTTACTATACTGACTGTAAAGTGCCGCATGTGTTACTATACTGACTGTAAAGAGCAGCGTGTGTTACTATACTGACTGTAAAGTGCAGTATGTGTTACTATACTGACTGTAAAGAGCAGCATGTGTTACTATACTGACTGTAAAGAGCAGCGTGCGTTACTATACTGACTGTAAAGTGCAGCATGCATTACTATACTGACTGTAAAGTGCAGCGTGTGGTACTATACTGACTGTACAGTGCAGCGTGCGTTACTATACTGACTGTAAAGTGCAGCGTGCGTTACTATACTGACTGTAAAGTGCAGCATGTGTTACTATACTGACTGTAAAGTGCAGCGTGCGTTACTATACTGACTGTAAAGTGCAGCGTGCGTTACTATACTGACTGTAAAGTGCCGCATGTGTTACTATACTGACTGTAAAGTGCTGCATGTGTTACTATACTGACTGTAAAGTGCAGCGTGTGTTACTATACTGACTGTAAAGTGCCGCATGTGTTACTATACTGACTGTAAAGTGCTGCATGTGTTACTATACTGACTGTAAAGTGCAGCGTGTGTTACTATACTGACTGTAAAGTGCAGCGTGCGTTACTATACTGACTGTAAAGTGCTGCATGTGTTACTATACTGACTGTAAAGTGCTGCATGTGTTACTATACTGACTGTAAAGTGCCGCATGTGTTACTATACTGACTGTAAAGTGCTGCATGTGTTACTATACTGACTGTAAAGTGCTGCATGTGTTACTATACTGACTGTAAAGTGCAGCATGTGTTACTATACTGACTGTAAAGTGCTGCGTGTGTTACTATACTGACTGTAAAGTGCAGCATGTGTTACTATACTGACTGTAAAGTGGTGCATGTGTTACTATACTGACTGTAAAGAGCAGCGTGTGTTACTATACTGACTGTAAAGTGCAGCATGTGTTACTATACTGACTGTAAAGTGCAGCGTGCGTTACTATACTGACTGTAAAGTGCCGCATGTGTTACTATACTGACTGTAAAGTGCAGCGTGCATTACTATACTGACTGTAAAGTGCAGCATGTGTTACTATACTGACTGTAAAGAGCAGCGTGTGTTACTATACTGACTGTAAAGTGCAGCGTGTGTTACTATACTGACTGTAAAGAGCAGCATGTGTTACTATACTGACTGTAAATTGCAGCGTGTGTTACTATACTGACTGTAAAGTGCCGCATGTGTTACTATACTGACTGTAAAGTGCAGCGTGTGTTACTATACTGACTGTAAAGAGCAGCATGTGTTACTATACTGACTGTAAAGTGCAGCATGTGTTACTATACTGACTGTAAATTGCAGCGTGTGTTACTATACTGACTGTAAAGAGCAGCATGTGTTACTATACTGACTGTAAAGTGCTGCGTGTGTTACTATACTGACTGTAAAGTGCTGCGTGTGTTACTATACTGACTGTAAAGAGCAGCATGTGTTACTATACTGACTGTAAAGTGCTGCGTGTGTTACTATACTGACTGTAAAGTGCTGCATGTGTTACTATACTGACTGTAAAGTGCTGCATGTGTTACTATACTGACTGTAAAGTGCAGCATGTGTTACTATACTGACTGTAAAGAGCAGCATGTGTTACTATACTGACTGTAAAGTGCAGCGTGCGTTACTATACTGACTGTAAAGTGCAGCGTGCGTTACTATACTGACTGTAAAGAGCAGCATGTGTTACTATACTGACTGTAAAGTGCAGCGTGTGTTACTATACTGACTGTAAAGTGGTGCATGTGTTACTATACTGACTGTAAAGTGCAGCGTGTGTTACTATACTGACTGTAAAGTGCAGCATGTGTTACCATACTGACTGTAAAGTGCTGCATGTGTTACTATACTGACTGTAAAGTGCTGCGTGTGTTACTATACTGACTGTAAAGTGCAGCATGTGTTACTATACTGACTGTAAAGTGGTGCATGTGTTACTATACTGACTGTAAAGTGCAGCGTGCGTTACTATACTGACTGTAAAGTGCCGCATGTGTTACTATACTGACTGTAAAGTGCAGCGTGCATTACTATACTGACTGTAAAGTGCAGCATGTGTTACTATACTGACTGTAAAGAGCAGCGTGTGTTACTATACTGACTGTAAAGTGCAGCGTGCGTTACTATACTGACTGTAAAGTGCAGCGTGCGTTACTATACTGACTGTAAAGTGCAGCATGTGTTACTATACTGACTGTAAAGTGCAGCGTGCGTTACTATACTGACTGTAAAGTGCAGCATGTGTTACTATACTGACTGTAAAGTGCAGCGTGCGTTACTATACTGACTGTAAAGTGCAGCGTGTGTTACTATACTGACTGTAAAGTGCAGCGTGCATTACTATACTGACTGTAAAGTGCAGCATGTGTTACTATACTGACTGTAAAGTGCAGCGTGCGTTACTATACTGACTGTAAAGTGCAGCGTGCGTTACTATACTGACTGTAAAGAGCAGCATGTGTTACTATACTGACTGTAAAGTGCCGCATGTGTTACTATACTGACTGTAAAGAGCAGCGTGCGTTACTATACTGACTGTAAAGAGCAGCATGTGTTACTATACTGACTGTAAAGAGCAGCATGTGTTACTATACTGACTGTAAAGTGCCGCATGTGTTACTATACTGACTGTAAAGTGGTGCATGTGTTACTATACTGACTAAAGTGCAGCGTGCGTTACTATACTGACTGTAAAGTGGTGCATGTGTTACTATACTGACTAAAGTGCAGCGTGCGTTACTATACTGACTGTAAAGTGCAGCGTGCATTACTATACTGACTGTAAAGTGCAGCATGTGTTACTATACTGACTGTAATGTGCAGCGTGCGTTACTATACTGACTGTAAAGTGCCGCATGTGTTACTATACTGACTGTAAAGTGCAGCATGTGTTACTATACTGACTGTAAAGAGCAGCGTGTGTTACTATACTGACTGTAAAGTGCAGCGTGTGTTACTATACTGACTGTAAAGTGCAGCGTGCATTACTATACTGACTGTAAAGTGCCGCATGTGTTACTATACTGACTGTAAAGTGCTGCATGTGTTACTATACTGACTGTAAAGAGCAGCATGTGTTACTATACTGACTGTAAAGTGCTGCGTGTGTTACTATACTGACTGTAAAGTGCTGCGTGTGTTACTATACTGACTGTAAAGAGCAGCATGTGTTACTATACTGACTGTAAAGTGCTGCGTGTGTTACTATACTGACTGTAAAGTGCTGCGTGTGTTACTATACTGACTGTAAAGTGCTGCATGTGTTTCTATACTGACTGTAAAGAGCAGCATGTGTTACTATACTGACTGTAAAGTGCAGCGTGCGTTACTATACTGACTGTAAAGTGCAGCGTGCGTTACTATACTGACTGTAAAGAGCAGCATGTGTTACTATACTGACTGTAAAGAGCAGCGTGTGTTACTATACTGACTGTAAAGTGCAGCATGTGTTACTATACTGACTGTAAAGTGCTGCGTGTGTTACTATACTGACTGTAAAGTGCAGCGTGTGTTACTATACTGACTGTAAAGTGCTGCATGTGTTACTATACTGACTGTAAAGTGCTGCGTGTGTTACTATACTGACTGTAAAGTGCAGCATGTGTTACTATACTGACTGTAAAGTGGTGCATGTGTTACTATACTGACTGTAAAGTGCAGCGTGCGTTACTATACTGACTGTAAAGTGCCGCATGTGTTACTATACTGACTGTAAAGTGCAGCGTGCATTACTATACTGACTGTAAAGTGCAGCATGTGTTACTATACTGACTGTAAAGAGCAGCGTGTGTTACTATACTGACTGTAAAGTGCAGCGTGTGTTACTATACTGACTGTAAAGTGCAGCGTGCATTACTATACTGACTGTAAAGTGCAGCATGTGTTACTATACTGACTGTAAAGTGCAGCGTGCGTTACTATACTGACTGTAAAGTGCAGCGTGCATTACTATACTGACTGTAAAGAGCAGCATGTGTTACTATACTGACTGTAAAGAGCAACGTGTGTTACTATACTGACTGTAAAGAGCAGCATGTGTTACTATACTGACTGTAAAGTGCTGCATGTGTTACTATACTGACTGTAAAGTGCCGCATGTGTTACTATACTGACTGTAAAGTGGTGCATGTGTTACTATACTGACTAAAGTGCAGCGTGCGTTACTATACTGACTGTAAAGTGCAGCGTGCATTACTATACTGACTGTAAAGTGCAGCATGTGTTACTATACTGACTGTAATGTGCAGCGTGCGTTACTATACTGACTGTAAAGTGCCGCATGTGTTACTATACTGACTGTAAAGTGCCACATGCGTTACTATACTGACTGTAAAGTGCAGCGTGCGTTACTATACTGACTGTAAAGTGCAGCGTGTGTTACTATACTGACTGTAAAGTGCAGCATGTGTTACTATACTGACTGTAAAGAGCAGCATGTGTTACTATACTGACTGTAAAGTGCCGCATGTGTTACTATACTGACTGTAAAGTGCAGCGTGTGTTACTATACTGACTGTAAAGAGCAGCGTGTGTTACTATACTGACTGTAAAGTGCAGCGTGTGTTACTATACTGACTGTAAAGTGCAGCGTGTGTTACTATACTGACTGTAAAGTGCAGCGTACGTTACTATACTGACTGTAAAGAGCAGCGTGTGTTACTATACTGACTGTAAAGTGCAGCGTGTGTTACTATACTGACTGTAAAGTGCAGCATGTGTTACTATACTGACTGTAAAGTGCCGCATGTGTTACTATACTGACTGTAAAGTGCAGCATGTGTTACTATACTGACTGTAAAGAGCAGCGTGTGTTACTATACTGACTGTAAAGTGCAGCGTACGTTACTATACTGACTGTAAAGAGCAGCGTGTGTTACTATACTGACTGTAAAGTGCAGCGTGTGTTACTATACTGACTGTAAAGTGCAGCATGTGTTACTATACTGACTGTAAAGTGCCGCATGTGTTACTATACTGACTGTAAAGTGCAGCGTGTGTTACTATACTGACTGTAAAGTGCAGCGTGTGTTACTATACTGACTGTAAAGTGCAGCGTGCGTTACTATACTGACTGTAAAGAGCAGCGTGTGTTACTATACTGACTGTAAAGTGCAGCGTGTGTTACTATACTGACTGTAAAGTGCCGCATGTGTTACTATACTGACTGTAAAGTGCAGCGTGTGTTACTATACTGACTGTAAAGTGCAGCGTGTGTTACTATACTGACTGTAAAGAGCAGCATGTGTTACTATACTGACTGTAAAGTGCTGCGTGTGTTACTATACTGACTGTAAAGAGCAGCATGTGTTACTATACTGACTGTAAAGTGCTGCGTGTGTTACTATACTGACTGTAAAGTGCTGCGTGTGTTACTATACTGACTGTAAAGTGCTGCATGTGTTACTATACTGACTGTAAAGTGCAGCATGTGTTACTATACTGACTGTAAAGAGCAGCATGTGTTACTATACTGACTGTAAAGTGCAGCGTGCGTTACTATACTGACTGTAAAGTGCAGCGTGCGTTACTATACTGACTGTAAAGAGCAGCATGTGTTACTATACTGACTGTAAAGTGGTGCATGTGTTACTATACTGACTGTAAAGTGCAGCGTGTGTTACTATACTGACTGTAAAGTGCAGCATGTGTTACCATACTGACTGTAAAGTGCTGCATGTGTTACTATACTGACTGTAAAGTGCTGCGTGTGTTACTATACTGACTGTAAAGTGCAGCATGTGTTACTATACTGACTGTAAAGTGGTGCATGTGTTACTATACTGACTGTAAAGTGCAGCGTGCGTTACTATACTGACTGTAAAGTGCCGCATGTGTTACTATACTGACTGTAAAGTGCAGCGTGCATTACTATACTGACTGTAACGTGCAGCATGTGTTACTATACTGACTGTAAAGAGCAGCGTGTGTTACTATACTGACTGTAAAGTGCAGCGTGTGTTACTATACTGACTGTAAAGTGCAGCGTGCATTACTATACTGACTGTAAAGTGCAGCATGTGTTACTATACTGACTGTAAAGTGCAGCGTGCGTTACTATACTGACTGTAAAGTGCAGCGTGCATTACTATACTGACTGTAAAGAGCAGCATGTGTTACTATACTGACTGTAAAGAGCAGCATGTGTTACTATACTGACTGTAAAGTGCCGCATGTGTTACTATACTGACTGTAAAGTGGTGCATGTGTTACTATACTGACTAAAGTGCAGCGTGCGTTACTATACTGACTGTAAAGTGGTGCATGTGTTACTATACTGACTAAAGTGCAGCGTGCGTTACTATACTGACTGTAAAGTGCAGCGTGCATTACTATACTGACTGTAAAGTGCAGCATGTGTTACTATACTGACTGTAATGTGCAGCGTGCGTTACTATACTGACTGTAAAGTGCCGCATGTGTTACTATACTGACTGTAAAGTGCAGCATGTGTTACTTTACTGACTGTAAAGAGCAGCGTGTGTTACTATACTGACTGTAAAGTGCAGCGTGTGTTACTATACTGACTGTAAAGTGCAGCGTGCATTACTATACTGACTGTAAAGTGCAGCATGTGTTACTATACTGACTGTAAAGAGCAGCATGTGTTACTATACTGACTGTAAAGTGCTGCGTGTGTTACTATACTGACTGTAAAGTGCTGCGTGTGTTACTATACTGACTGTAAAGAGCAGCATGTGTTACTATACTGACTGTAAAGTGCTGCGTGTGTTACTATACTGACTGTAAAGTGCCGCGTGTGTTACTATACTGACTGTAAAGTGCTGCATGTGTTACTATACTGACTGTAAAGTGCAGCATGTGTTACTATACTGACTGTAAAGAGCAGCATGCGTTACTATACTGACTGTAAAGTGCAGCGTGCGTTACTATACTGACTGTAAAGTGCAGCGTGCGTTACTATACTGACTGTAAAGAGCAGCATGTGTTACTATACTGACTGTAAAGTGCAGCATGTGTTACTATACTGACTGTAAAGAGCAGCATGTGTTACTATACTGACTGTAAAGAGCAGCGTGTGTTACTATACTGACTGTAAAGAGCAGCGTGTGTTACTATACTGACTGTAAAGAGCAGCATGTGTTACTATACTGACTGTAAAGTGCAGCATGTGTTACTATACTGACTGTAAAGAGCAGCATGTGTTACTATACTGACTGTAAAGAGCAGCGTGTGTTACTATACTGACTGTAAAGTGCAGCATGTGTTACTATACTGACTGTAAAGTGCCGCATGTGTTACTATACTGACTGTAAAGTGCAGCATGTGTTACTATACTGACTGTAAAGAGCAGCGTGTGTTACTATACTGACTGTAAAGTGCAGCGTACGTTACTATACTGACTGTAAAGAGCAGCGTGTGTTACTATACTGACTGTAAAGTGCAGCGTGTGTTACTATACTGACTGTAAAGTGCAGCATGTGTTACTATACTGACTGTAAAGTGCCGCATGTGTTACTATACTGACTGTAAAGTGCAGCATGTGTTACTATACTGACTGTAAAGAGCAGCGTGCGTTACTATACTGACTGTAAAGTGCAGCATGCATTACTATACTGACTGTAAAGTGCAGCGTGTGGTACTATACTGACTGTACAGTGCAGCGTGCGTTACTATACTGACTGTAAAGTGCAGCGTGCGTTACTATACTGACTGTAAAGTGCAGCATGTGTTACTATACTGACTGTAAAGTGCAGCGTGCGTTACTATACTGACTGTAAAGTGCAGCGTGCGTTACTATACTGACTGTAAAGTGCCGCATGTGTTACTATACTGACTGTAAAGTGCTGCATGTGTTACTATACTGACTGTAAAGTGCTGCATGTGTTACTATACTGACTGTAAAGTGCTGCGTGTGTTACTATACTGACTGTAAAGTGCAGCATGTGTTACTATACTGACTGTAAAGTGGTGCATGTGTTACTATACTGACTGTAAAGAGCAGCGTGTGTTACTATACTGACTGTAAAGTGCAGCATGTGTTACTATACTGACTGTAAAGTGCAGCGTGCGTTACTATACTGACTGTAAAGTGCCGCATGTGTTACTATACTGACTGTAAAGTGCAGCGTGCATTACTATACTGACTGTAAAGTGCAGCATGTGTTACTATACTGACTGTAAAGAGCAGCGTGTGTTACTATACTGACTGTAAAGTGCAGCGTGTGTTACTATACTGACTGTAAAGAGCAGCATGTGTTACTATACTGACTGTAAATTGCAGCGTGTGTTACTATACTGACTGTAAAGTGCCGCATGTGTTACTATACTGACTGTAAAGTGCAGCGTGTGTTACTATACTGACTGTAAAGAGCAGCATGTGTTACTATACTGACTGTAAAGTGCAGCATGTGTTACTATACTGACTGTAAATTGCAGCGTGTGTTACTATACTGACTGTAAAGAGCAGCATGTGTTACTATACTGACTGTAAAGTGCTGCGTGTGTTACTATACTGACTGTAAAGTGCTGCGTGTGTTACTATACTGACTGTAAAGAGCAGCATGTGTTACTATACTGACTGTAAAGTGCTGCGTGTGTTACTATACTGACTGTAAAGTGCTGCATGTGTTACTATACTGACTGTAAAGTGCTGCATGTGTTACTATACTGACTGTAAAGTGCAGCATGTGTTACTATACTGACTGTAAAGAGCAGCATGTGTTACTATACTGACTGTAAAGTGCAGCGTGCGTTACTATACTGACTGTAAAGTGCAGCGTGCGTTACTATACTGACTGTAAAGAGCAGCATGTGTTACTATACTGACTGTAAAGTGCAGCGTGTGTTACTATACTGACTGTAAAGTGGTGCATGTGTTACTATACTGACTGTAAAGTGCAGCGTGTGTTACTATACTGACTGTAAAGTGCAGCATGTGTTACCATACTGACTGTAAAGTGCTGCATGTGTTACTATACTGACTGTAAAGTGCTGCGTGTGTTACTATACTGACTGTAAAGTGCAGCATGTGTTACTATACTGACTGTAAAGTGGTGCATGTGTTACTATACTGACTGTAAAGTGCAGCGTGCGTTACTATACTGACTGTAAAGTGCCGCATGTGTTACTATACTGACTGTAAAGTGCAGCGTGCATTACTATACTGACTGTAAAGTGCAGCATGTGTTACTATACTGACTGTAAAGAGCAGCGTGTGTTACTATACTGACTGTAAAGTGCAGCGTGCGTTACTATACTGACTGTAAAGTGCAGCGTGCGTTACTATACTGACTGTAAAGTGCAGCATTTGTTACTATACTGACTGTAAAGTGCAGCGTGCGTTACTATACTGACTGTAAAGTGCAGCATGTGTTACTATACTGACTGTAAAGTGCAGCGTGCGTTACTATACTGACTGTAAAGTGCAGCGTGTGTTACTATACTGACTGTAAAGTGCAGCGTGCATTACTATACTGACTGTAAAGTGCAGCATGTGTTACTATACTGACTGTAAAGTGCAGCGTGCGTTACTATACTGACTGTAAAGTGCAGCGTGCGTTACTATACTGACTGTAAAGAGCAGCATGTGTTACTATACTGACTGTAAAGTGCCGCATGTGTTACTATACTGACTGTAAAGAGCAGCGTGCGTTACTATACTGACTGTAAAGAGCAGCATGTGTTACTATACTGACTGTAAAGAGCAGCATGTGTTACTATACTGACTGTAAAGTGCCGCATGTGTTACTATACTGACTGTAAAGTGGTGCATGTGTTACTATACTGACTAAAGTGCAGCGTGCGTTACTATACTGACTGTAAAGTGGTGCATGTGTTACTATACTGACTAAAGTGCAGCGTGCGTTACTATACTGACTGTAAAGTGCAGCGTGCATTACTATACTGACTGTAAAGTGCAGCATGTGTTACTATACTGACTGTAATGTGCAGCGTGCGTTACTATACTGACTGTAAAGTGCCGCATGTGTTACTATACTGACTGTAAAGTGCAGCATGTGTTACTATACTGACTGTAAAGAGCAGCGTGTGTTACTATACTGACTGTAAAGTGCAGCGTGTGTTACTATACTGACTGTAAAGTGCAGCGTGCATTACTATACTGACTGTAAAGTGCCGCATGTGTTACTATACTGACTGTAAAGTGCTGCATGTGTTACTATACTGACTGTAAAGAGCAGCATGTGTTACTATACTGACTGTAAAGTGCTGCGTGTGTTACTATACTGACTGTAAAGTGCTGCGTGTGTTACTATACTGACTGTAAAGAGCAGCATGTGTTACTATACTGACTGTAAAGTGCTGCGTGTGTTACTATACTGACTGTAAAGTGCTGCGTGTGTTACTATACTGACTGTAAAGTGCTGCATGTGTTTCTATACTGACTGTAAAGAGCAGCATGTGTTACTATACTGACTGTAAAGTGCAGCGTGCGTTACTATACTGACTGTAAAGTGCAGCGTGCGTTACTATACTGACTGTAAAGAGCAGCATGTGTTACTATACTGACTGTAAAGAGCAGCGTGTGTTACTATACTGACTGTAAAGTGCAGCATGTGTTACTATACTGACTGTAAAGTGCTGCGTGTGTTACTATACTGACTGTAAAGTGCAGCGTGTGTTACTATACTGACTGTAAAGTGCTGCATGTGTTACTATACTGACTGTAAAGTGCTGCGTGTGTTACTATACTGACTGTAAAGTGCAGCATGTGTTACTATACTGACTGTAAAGTGGTGCATGTGTTACTATACTGACTGTAAAGTGCAGCGTGCGTTACTATACTGACTGTAAAGTGCCGCATGTGTTACTATACTGACTGTAAAGTGCAGCGTGCATTACTATACTGACTGTAAAGTGCAGCATGTGTTACTATACTGACTGTAAAGAGCAGCGTGTGTTACTATACTGACTGTAAAGTGCAGCGTGTGTTACTATACTGACTGTAAAGTGCAGCGTGCATTACTATACTGACTGTAAAGTGCAGCATGTGTTACTATACTGACTGTAAAGTGCAGCGTGCGTTACTATACTGACTGTAAAGTGCAGCGTGCATTACTATACTGACTGTAAAGAGCAGCATGTGTTACTATACTGACTGTAAAGAGCAGCGTGTGTTACTATACTGACTGTAAAGAGCAGCGTGTGTTACTATACTGACTGTAAAGAGCAGCATGTGTTACTATACTGACTGTAAAGTGCCGCATGTGTTACTATACTGACTGTAAAGTGGTGCATGTGTTACTATACTGACTAAAGTGCAGCGTGCGTTACTATACTGACTGTAAAGTGCAGCGTGCATTACTATACTGACTGTAAAGTGCAGCATGTGTTACTATACTGACTGTAATGTGCAGCGTGCGTTACTATACTGACTGTAAAGTGCCGCATGTGTTACTATACTGACTGTAAAGTGCCACATGCGTTACTATACTGACTGTAAAGTGCAGCGTGCGTTACTATACTGACTGTAAAGTGCAGCGTGTGTTACTATACTGACTGTAAAGTGCAGCATGTGTTACTATACTGACTGTAAAGAGCAGCATGTGTTACTATACTGACTGTAAAGTTCCGCATGTGTTACTATACTGACTGTAAAGTGCAGCGTGTGTTACTATACTGACTGTAAAGAGCAGCGTGTGTTACTATACTGACTGTAAAGTGCAGCGTGTGTTACTATACTGACTGTAAAGTGCAGCGTGTGTTACTATACTGACTGTAAAGTGCAGCGTACGTTACTATACTGACTGTAAAGAGCAGCGTGTGTTACTATACTGACTGTAAAGTGCAGCGTGTGTTACTATACTGACTGTAAAGTGCAGCATGTGTTACTATACTGACTGTAAAGTGCCGCATGTGTTACTATACTGACTGTAAAGTGCAGCATGTGTTACTATACTGACTGTAAAGAGCAGCGTGTGTTACTATACTGACTGTAAAGTGCAGCGTACGTTACTATACTGACTGTAAAGAGCAGCGTGTGTTACTATACTGACTGTAAAGTGCAGCGTGTGTTACTATACTGACTGTAAAGTGCAGCATGTGTTACTATACTGACTGTAAAGTGCCGCATGTGTTACTATACTGACTGTAAAGTGCAGCGTGTGTTACTATACTGACTGTAAAGTGCAGCGTGTGTTACTATACTGACTGTAAAGTGCAGCGTGCGTTACTATACTGACTGTAAAGAGCAGCGTGTGTTACTATACTGACTGTAAAGTGCAGCGTGTGTTACTATACTGACTGTAAAGTGCAGCGTGTGTTACTATACTGACTGTAAAGTGCAGCATGTGTTACTATACTGACTGTAAAGTGCCGCATGTGTTACTATACTGACTGTAAAGTGCAGCATGTGTTACTATACTGACTGTAAAGAGCAGCGTGTGTTACTATACTGACTGTAAAGTGCAGCGTACGTTACTATACTGACTGTAAAGAGCAGCGTGTGTTACTATACTGACTGTAAAGTGCAGCGTGTGTTACTATACTGACTGTAAAGTGCAGCATGTGTTACTATACTGACTGTAAAGTGCCGCATGTGTTACTATACTGACTGTAAAGTGCAGCGTGTGTTACTATACTGACTGTAAAGTGCAGCGTGTGTTACTATACTGACTGTAAAGTGCAGCGTGCGTTACTATACTGACTGTAAAGAGCAGCGTGTGTTACTATACTGACTGTAAAGTGCAGCGTGTGTTACTATACTGACTGTAAAGTGCCGCATGTGTTACTATACTGACTGTAAAGTGCAGCGTGTGTTACTATACTGACTGTAAAGTGCAGCGTGTGTTACTATACTGACTGTAAAGAGCAGCATGTGTTACTATACTGACTGTAAAGTGCTGCGTGTGTTACTATACTGACTGTAAAGAGCAGCATGTGTTACTATACTGACTGTAAAGTGCTGCGTGTGTTACTATACTGACTGTAAAGTGCTGCGTGTGTTACTATACTGACTGTAAAGTGCTGCATGTGTTACTATACTGACTGTAAAGTGCAGCATGTGTTACTATACTGACTGTAAAGAGCAGCATGTGTTACTATACTGACTGTAAAGTGCAGCGTGCGTTACTATACTGACTGTAAAGTGCAGCGTGCGTTACTATACTGACTGTAAAGAGCAGCATGTGTTACTATACTGACTGTAAAGAGCAGCGTGTGTTACTATACTGACTGTAAAGTGGTGCATGTGTTACTATACTGACTGTAAAGTGCAGCGTGTGTTACTATACTGACTGTAAAGTGCAGCATGTGTTACCATACTGACTGTAAAGTGCTGCATGTGTTACTATACTGACTGTAAAGTGCAGCATGTGTTACTATACTGACTGTAAAGAGCAGCATGTGTTACTATACTGACTGTAAAGTGCAGCGTGCGTTACTATACTGACTGTAAAGTGCAGCGTGCGTTACTATACTGACTGTAAAGAGCAGCATGTGTTACTATACTGACTGTAAAGAGCAGCGTGTGTTACTATACTGACTGTAAAGTGGTGCATGTGTTACTATACTGACTGTAAAGTGCAGCGTGTGTTACTATACTGACTGTAAAGTGCAGCATGTGTTACCATACTGACTGTAAAGTGCTGCATGTGTTACTATACTGACTGTAAAGTGCAGCATGTGTTACTATACTGACTGTAAAGTGCTGCGTGTGTTACTATACTGACTGTAAAGTGCAGCATGTGTTACTATACTGACTGTAAAGTGGTGCATGTGTTACTATACTGACTGTAAAGTGCAGCGTGCGTTACTATACTGACTGTAAAGTGCCGCATGTGTTACTATACTGACTGTAAAGTGCAGCGTGCATTACTATACTGACTGTAACGTGCAGCATGTGTTACTATACTGACTGTAAAGAGCAGCGTGTGTTACTATACTGACTGTAAAGTGCAGCGTGTGTTACTATACTGACTGTAAAGTGCAGCGTGCATTACTATACTGACTGTAAAGTGCAGCATGTGTTACTATACTGACTGTAAAGTGCAGCGTGCGTTACTATACTGACTGTAAAGTGCAGCGTGCATTACTATACTGACTGTAAAGAGCAGCATGTGTTACTATACTGACTGTAAAGAGCAGCATGTGTTACTATACTGACTGTAAAGTGCCGCATGTGTTACTATACTGACTGTAAAGTGGTGCATGTGTTACTATACTGACTAAAGTGCAGCGTGCGTTACTATACTGACTGTAAAGTGGTGCATGTGTTACTATACTGACTAAAGTGCAGCGTGCGTTACTATACTGACTGTAAAGTGCAGCGTGCATTACTATACTGACTGTAAAGTGCAGCATGTGTTACTATACTGACTGTAATGTGCAGCGTGCGTTACTATACTGACTGTAAAGTGCCGCATGTGTTACTATACTGACTGTAAAGTGCAGCATGTGTTACTTTACTGACTGTAAAGAGCAGCGTGTGTTACTATACTGACTGTAAAGTGCAGCGTGTGTTACTATACTGACTGTAAAGTGCAGCGTGTGTTACTATACTGACTGTAAAGTGCAGCATGTGTTACTATACTGACTGTAAAGTGCAGCATGTGTTACTATACTGACTGTAAAGTGCAGCATGTGTTACTATACTGACTGTAAAGAGCAGCATGTGTTACTATACTGACTGTAAAGTGCAGCGTGTGTTACTATACTGACTGTAAAGTGCTGCATGTGTTACTATACTGACTGTAAAGTGCTGCGTGTGTTACTATACTGACTGTAAAGTGCTGCGTGTGTTACTATACTGACTGTAAAGAGCAGCATGTGTTACTATACTGACTGTAAAGTGCTGCGTGTGTTACTATACTGACTGTAAAGTGCCGCGTGTGTTACTATACTGACTGTAAAGTGCTGCATGTGTTACTATACTGACTGTAAAGTGCAGCATGTGTTACTATACTGACTGTAAAGAGCAGCATGCGTTACTATACTGACTGTAAAGTGCAGCGTGCGTTACTATACTGACTGTAAAGTGCAGCGTGCGTTACTATACTGACTGTAAAGAGCAGCATGTGTTACTATACTGACTGTAAAGTGCAGCATGTGTTACTATACTGACTGTAAAGAGCAGCATGTGTTACTATACTGACTGTAAAGAGCAGCGTGTGTTACTATACTGACTGTAAAGAGCAGCGTGTGTTACTATACTGACTGTAAAGAGCAGCATGTGTTACTATACTGACTGTAAAGTGCAGCATGTGTTACTATACTGACTGTAAAGAGCAGCATGTGTTACTATACTGACTGTAAAGAGCAGCGTGTGTTACTATACTGACTGTAAAGTGCAGCATGTGTTACTATACTGACTGTAAAGTGCCGCATGTGTTACTATACTGACTGTAAAGTGCAGCATGTGTTACTATACTGACTGTAAAGAGCAGCGTGTGTTACTATACTGACTGTAAAGTGCAGCGTACGTTACTATACTGACTGTAAAGAGCAGCGTGTGTTACTATACTGACTGTAAAGTGCAGCGTGTGTTACTATACTGACTGTAAAGTGCAGCATGTGTTACTATACTGACTGTAAAGTGCCGCATGTGTTACTATACTGACTGTAAAGTGCAGCATGTGTTACTATACTGACTGTAAAGTGCAGCGTGTGTTACTATACTGACTGTAAAGTGCAGCATGTGTTACTATACTGACTGTAAAGTGCAGCATGTGTTACTATACTGACTGTAAAGAGCAGCGTGCGTTACTATACTGACTGTAAAGTGCAGCGTGTGTTACTATACTGACTGTAAAATGCAGCGTGCGTTACTATACTGACTGTAAAGTGCAGCGTGTGTTACTATACTGACTGTAAAATGCAGCGTGCGTTACTATACTGACTGTAAAGTGCCGCATGTGTTACTATACTGACTGTAAAGAGCAGCATGTGTTACTATACTGACTGTAAAGTGCCGCATGTGTTACTATACTGACTGTAAAGTGCAGCGTGTGTTACTATACTGACTGTAAAGTTCAGCATGTGTTACTATACTGACTGTAAAGTGCAGCGTGCGTTACTATACTGACTGTAAAGTGCAGCGTGTGTTACTATACTGACTGTAAAGTGGCGCGTGTGTTACTATACTGACTGTAAAGAGCAGCGTGCGTTACTATACTGACTGTAAAGTGCCGCGTGTGTTACTATACTGACTGTAAAGTGCAGCATGCGTTACTATACTGACTGTAAAGTGCCGCGTGTGTTACTATACTGACTGTAAAGTGCCGCATGTGTTACTATACTGACTGTAAAGTGCCGCGTGTGTTACTATACTGACTGTAAAGTGCAGCGTGCGTTACTATACTGACTGTAAAGTGCCGCATGTGTTACTATACTGACTGTAAAGAGCAGCATGTGTTACTATACTGACTGTAAAGTGCAGCGTGTGTTACTATACTGACTGTAAAGTGCTGCATGTGTTACTATACTGACTGTAAAGTGCCGCGTGTGTTACTATACTGACTGTAAAGTGCAGCATGCGTTACTATACTGACTGTAAAGAGCAGCATGTGTTACTATACTGACTGTAAAGTGCAGCGTGTGTTACTATACTGACTGTAAAGTGCTGCATGTGTTACTATACTGACTGTAAAGTGCCGCGTGTGTTACTATACTGACTGTAAAGTGCAGCGTGCGTTACTATACTGACTGTAAAGTGCCGCATGTGTTACTATACTGACTGTAAAGTGCAGCATGCGTTACTATACTGACTGTAAAGAGCAGCATGTGTTACTATACTGACTGTAAAGTGCAGCATGTGTTACTATACTGATTGTAAAGTGCAGCATGTGTTACTATACTGACTGTAAAGTGCCGCTTGTGTTACTATACTGACTGTAAAGTGCCGCATGTGTTACTATACTGACTGTAAAGTGCAGCGTGCATTACTATACTGACTGTAAAGTGCAGCATGTGTTACTATACTGACTGTAAAGAGCAGCGTGTGTTACTATACTGACTGTAAAGTGCAGCGTGTGTTACTATACTGACTGTAAAGTGCAGCGTGTGTTACTATACTGACTGTAAAGAGCAGCATGTGTTACTATACTGACTGTAAAGAGCAGCGTGCGTTACTATACTGACTGTAAAGAGCAGCGTGCGTTACTATACTGACTGTAAAGTGGTGCATGTGTTACTATACTGACTGTAAAGTGCAGCGTGTGTTACTATACTGACTGTAAAGTGCAGCGTGCGTTGCTATACTGACTGTAAAGTGCAGCGTGCGTTACTATACTGACTGTAAAGTGCAGCATGTGTTACTATACTGACTGTAATGTGCAGCGTGCGTTACTATACTGACTGTAAAGTGCTGCATGTGTTACTATACTGACTGTAAAGTGCCACATGCGTTACTATACTGACTGTAAAGTGCAGCGTGCGTTACTATACTGACTGTAAAGTGCAGCGTGCGTTACTATACTGACTGTAAAGAGCAGCATGTGTTACTATACTGACTGTAAAGTGCCGCATGTGTTACTCTACTGACTGTAAAGTGCCGCGTGTGTTACTATACTGACTGTAAAGTGCAGCATGTGTTACTATACTGACTGTAAAGTGCAGCGTGCGTTACTATACTGACTGTAAAGTGCCGCATGTGTTACTATACTGACTGTAAAGTGCAGCGTGCGTTACTATACTGACTGTAAAGTGCCGCATGTGTTACTATACTGACTGTAAAGTGCAGCATGTGTTACTATACTGACTGTAAAGTGCAGCATGGGTTACTATACTGACTGTAAAGTGCCGCATGTGTTACTATACTGACTGTAAAGTGCAGCATGTGTTACTATACTGACTGTAAAGTGCAGCGTGTGTTACTATACTGACTGTAAAGTGCAGCATGTGTTACTATACTGACTGTAAAGAGCAGCATGTGTTACTATACTGACTGTAAAGTGCAGCGTGCGTTACTATACTGACTGTAAAGTGCAGCGTGTGTTACTATACTGACTGTAAAGTGCAGCGTGCGTTACTATACTGACTGTAAAGTGCCGCATGTGTTACTATACTGCCTGTAAAGTGCAGCATGCGTTACTATACTGACTGTAAAGTGAAGCGTGCGTTACTATACTGACTGTAAAGTGCAGCGTGTGTTACTATACTGACTGTAAAGTGCAGCATGTGTTACTATACTGACTGTAAAGTGCAGCGTGCGTTACTATACTGACTGTAAAGTGCAGCATGTGTTACTATACTGACTGTAAAGTGAAGCGTGCGTTACTATACTGACTGTAAAGTGCAGCGTGTGTTACTATACTGACTGTAAAGTGCAGCATGTGTTACTATACTGACTGTAAAGTGCAGCGTGCGTTACTATACTGACTGTAAAGTGCAGCATGTATTACTATACTGACTGTAAAGTGCAGCATGTGTTACTATACTGACTGTAAAGTGCAGCGTGCGTTACTATACTGACTGTAAAGTGCAGCATGTGTTACTATACTGACTGTAAAGTGCCGCATGTGTTACTATACTGACTGTAAAGTGCAGCGTGTGTTACTATACTGACTGTAAAGTGCAGCGTGTGTTACTATACTGACTGTAAAGTGCCGCATGTGTTACTATACTGACTGTAAAGAGCAGCATGTGTTACTATACTGACTGTAAAGTACAGCATGTGTTACTATACTGACTGTAAAGTGCAGCATGCGTTACTATACTGACTGTAAAGTGCAGCATGCGTTACTATACTGACTGTAAAGAGCCGCATGTGTTACTATACTGACTGTAAAGTGCCGCATGTGTTCCTATACTGACTGTAAAGTGCAGCGTGTTACTATACTGACTGTAAAGTGCGGCATGTGTTACTATACTGACTGTAAAGTGCCGCGTGCGTTACTATACTGACTGTAAAGTGGCGCGTGTGTTACTATACTGACTGTAAAGTGCCGCGTGCGTTACTATACTGACTGTAAAGTGCCGCGTGTGTTACTATACTGACTGTAAAGTGCCGTATGTGTTACTATACTGACTGTAAAGTGACGCATGCGTTACTATACTGACTGTAAAGTGCAGCATGTGTTACTGTACTGACTGTAAAGTGCAGCATGTGTTACTATACTGACTGTAAAGAGCAGCGTGTGTTACTATACTGACTGTAAAGTGCAGCGTGTGTTACTATACTGACTGTAAAGTGCCGCATGTGTTACTATACTGACTGTAAAGTGCAGCGTGCGTTACTATACTGACTGTAAAGTGCCGATGTGTTACTATACTGACTGTAAAGTGCAGCGTGTGTTACTATACTGACTGTAAAGTGCAGCGTGCGTTACTATACAGACTGTAAAGTGCCGCGTGCGTTACTATACTGACTGTAAAGTGCAGCATGTGTTACTATACTGACTGTAAAGTGCAGCATGTGTTACTATACTGACTGTAAAGTGCAGCATGCGTTACTATACTGACTGTAAAGAGCAGCATGTGTTACTATACTGACTGTAAAGTGCAGCATGTGTTACTATACTGATTGTAAAGTGCAGCATGTGTTACTATACTGACTGTAAAGTGCCGCTTGTGTTACTATACTGACTGTAAAGTGCCGCATGTGTTACTATACTGACTGTAAAGTGCAGCGTGCATTACTATACTGACTGTAAAGTGCAGCATGTGTTACTATACTGACTGTAAAGAGCAGCGTGTGTTACTATACTGACTGTAAAGTGCAGTATGTGTTACTATACTGACTGTAAAGAGCAGCATGTGTTACTATACTGACTGTAAAGAGCAGCGTGCGTTACTATACTGACTGTAAAGTGCAGCGTGCATTACTATACTGACTGTAAAGTGCAGCATGTGTTACTATACTGACTGTAAAGTGCAGCGTGCGTTACTATACTGACTGTAAAGTGCAGCGTGCGTTACTATACTGACTGTAAAGTGCCGCATGTGTTACTATACTGACTGTAAAGTGCTGCATGTGTTACTATACTGACTGTAAAGTGCTGCGTGTGTTATTATACTGACTGTAAAGTGCAGCATGTGTTACTATACTGACTGTAAAGTGCAGCGTGTGTTACTATACTGACTGTAAAGTGCAGCGTGCGTTACTATACTGACTGTAAAGTGCCGCATGTGTTACTATACTGACTGTAAAGTGCAGCATGTGTTACTATACTGACTGTAAAGTGCAGCGTGTGTTACTATACTGACTGTAAAGTGCCGCATGTGTTACTATACTGACTGTAAAGAGCAGCGTGCATTACTATACTGACTGTAAAGTGCAGCATGTGTTACTATACTGACTGTAAAGAGCAGCGTGTGTTACTATACTGACTGTAAAGTGCAGCGTGTGTTACTATACTGACTGTAAAGTGCAGCGTGCATTACTATACTGACTGTAAAGTGCAGCATGTGTTACTATACTGACTGTAAAGTGCAGCGTGTGTTACTATACTGACTGTAAAGTGCCGCATGTGTTACTATACTGACTGTAAAGTGCTGCATGTGTTACTATACTGACTGTAAAGAGCAGCATGTGTTACTATACTGACTGTAAAGTGCAGCGTGTGTTACTATACTGACTGTAAAGTGCAGCGTGTGTTACTATACTGACTGTAAAGTGCAGCATGTGTTACTATACTGACTGTAAACAGCAGCATGTGTTACTATACTGACTGTAAAGTGCAGCGTGCGTTACTATACTGACTGTAAAGTGCAGCGTGCGTTACTATACTGACTGTAAAGTGCAGCATGTGTTACTATACTGACTGTAAAGAGCAGCATGTGTTACTATACTGACTGTAAAGTGCTGCGTGTGTTACTATACTGACTGTAAAGAGCAGCATGTGTTACTATACTGACTGTAAAGTGCTGCGTGTGTTACTATACTGACTGTAAAGTGCTGCGTGTGTTACTATACTGACTGTAAAGTGCTGCATGTGTTACTATACTGACTGTAAAGAGCAGCGTGCGTTACTATACTGACTGTAAAGTGCAGCGTGTGTTACTATACTGACTGTAAAGTGCCGCATGTGTTACTATACTGACTGTAAAGTGCAGCATGTGTTACTATACTGACTGTAAAGAGCAGCATGTGTTACTATACTGACTGTAAAGTGCAGCGTGCGTTACTATACTGACTGTAAAGTGCAGCGTGCGTTACTATACTGACTGTAAAGAGCAGCATGTGTTACTATACTGACTGTAAAGAGCAGCGTGTGTTACTATACTGACTGTAAAGTGCAGCATGTGTTACTATACTGACTGTAAAGTGCTGCGTGTGTTACTATACTGACTGTAAAGTGCAGCATGTGTTACTATACTGACTGTAAAGTGCTGCATGTGTTACTATACTGACTGTAAAGTGCTGCGTGTGTTACTATACTGACTGTAAAGTGCAGCATGTGTTACTATACTGACTGTAAAGTGGTGCATGTGTTACTATACTGACTGTAAAGTGCAGTGTGTGTTACTATACTGACTGTAAAGAGCAGCGTGTGTTACTATACTGACTGTAAAGTGCAGCGTGTGTTACTATACTGACTGTAAAGTGCAGCGTGCATTACTATACTGACTGTAAAGTGCAGCATGTGTTACTATACTGACTGTAAAGTGCAGCGTGCGTTACTATACTGACTGTAAAGTGCAGCGTGCATTACTATACTGACTGTAAAGAGCAGCATGTGTTACTATACTGACTGTAAAGAGCAGCGTGCGTTACTATACTGACTGTAAAGTGGTGCATGTGTTACTATACTGACTAAAGTGCAGCGTGCGTTACTATACTGACTGTAAAGTGCAGCGTGCATTACTATACTGACTGTAAAGTGCAGCATGTGTTACTATACTGACTGTAATGTGCAGCGTGCGTTACTATACTGACTGTAAAGTGCCGCATGTGTTACTATACTGACTGTAAAGTGCCACATGCGTTACTATACTGACTGTAAAGTGCAGCGTGCGTTACTATACTGACTGTAAAGTGCAGCGTGTGTTACTATACTGACTGTAAAGTGCAGCATGTGTTACTATACTGACTGTAAAGAGCAGCATGTGTTACTATACTGACTGTAAAGTGCCGCATGTGTTACTCTACTGACTGTAAAGTGCCGCGTGTGTTACTATACTGACTGTAAAGTGCAGCGTGTGTTACTATACTGACTGTAAAGTGCAGCGTGCGTTACTATACTGACTGTAAAGTGCCGCATGTGTTACTCTACTGACTGTAAAGTGCCGCGTGTGTTACTATACTGACTGTAAAGTGCAGAGTGTGTTACTATACTGACTGTAAAGTGCAGCGTGCGTTACTATACTGACTGTAAAGTGCCGCATGTGTTACTATACTGACTGTAAAGTGCCGCATGTGTTACTATACTGACTGTAAAGTGCAGCGTGCGTTACTATACTGACTGTAAAGTGCCGCGTGTGTTACTATACTGACTGTAAAGTGCCGCGTGTGTTACTATACTGACTGTAAAGTGCAGCGTGTGTTACTATACTGACTGTAAAGTGCAGCGTGTGTTACTATACTGACTGTAAAGAGCAGCATGTGTTACTATACTGACTGTAAAGAGCAGCATGTGTTACTATACTGACTGTAAAGTGCAGCATGTGTTACTATACTGACTGTAAAGTGCAGCATGTGTTACTATACTGACTGTAAAGTGCAGCGTGCGTTACTATACTGACTGTAAAGTGCCGCATGTGTTACTATACTGCCTGTAAAGTGCAGCATGCGTTACTATACTGACTGTAAAGTGAAGCGTGCGTTACTATACTGACTGTAAAGTGCAGCGTGTGTTACTATACTGACTGTAAAGTGCAGCATGTGTTACTATACTGACTGTAAAGTGCAGCGTGCGTTACTATACTGACTGTAAAGTGCAGCGTGTGTTACTATACTGACTGTAAAGTGCAGCGTGTGTTACTATACTGACTGTAAAGTGCAGCGTGTGTTACTATACTGACTGTAAAGTGCAGCATGTGTTACTATACTGACTGTAAAGTGCAGCGTGCGTTACTATACTGACTGTAAAGTGCCGCATGTGTTACTATACTGACTGTAAAGAGCAGCATGTGTTACTATACTGACTGTAAAGTGCAGCATGTGTTACTATACTGACTGTAAAGTGCAGCGTGCGTTACTATACTGACTGTAAAGTGCAGCATGTGTTACTATACTGACTGTAAAGTGCCGCATGTGTTACTATACTGACTGTAAAGAGCAGCGTGCGTTACTATACTGACTGTAAAGTGCAGCGTGCGTTACTATACTGACTGTAAAGAGCAGCATGTGTTACTATACTGACTGTAAAGTGCAGCATGTGTTACTATACTGACTGTAAAGAGCAGCGTGCGTTACTATACTGACTGTAAAGTGCAGCGTGCGTTACTATACTGACTGTAAAGAGCAGCGTGTGTTACTATACTGACTGTAAAGTGCAGCGTGTGTTACTATACTGACTGTAAAGAGCAGCATGTGTTACTATACTGACTGTAAAGTACAGCATGTGTTACTATACTGACTGTAAAGTGCAGCATGCGTTACTATACTGACTGTAAAGTGCAGCGTGCGTTACTATACTGACTGTAAAGTGCAGCGTGTGTTACTATACTGACTGTAAAGAGCCGCATGTGTTACTATACTGACTGTAAAGTGCAGCGTGCGTTACTATACTGACTGTAAAGAGCCGCATGTGTTACTATACTGACTGTAAAGTGCAGCGTGTGTTACTATACTGACTGTAAAGTGCAGCATGCGTTACTATACTGACTGTAAAGTGCAGCGTGCGTTACTATACTGACTGTAAAGAGCAGCGTGTGTTACTATACTGACTGTAAAGTGCAGCGTGTGTTACTATACTGACTGTAAAGTGCAGCATGCGTTACTATACTGACTGTAAAGTGCAGCGTGCGTTACTATACTGACTGTAAAGTGCAGCATGTGTTACTATACTGACTGTAAAGTGCCGCATGTGTTACTATACTGACTGTAAAGAGCAGCGTGCGTTACTATACTGACTGTAAAGTGCAGCGTGCGTTACTATACTGACTGTAAAGAGCAGCATGTGTTACTATACTGACTGTAAAGTGCAGCGTGCGTTACTATACTGACTGTAAAGTGCAGCGTGCGTTACTATACTGACTGTAAAGTGCAGCGTGCGTTACTATACTGACTGTAAAGTGCAGCATGTGTTACTATACTGACTGTAAAATGCAGCGTGCGTTACTATACTGACTGTAAAGTGCCGCATGTGTTACTATACTGACTGTAAAGAGCAGCATGTGTTACTATACTGACTGTAAAGTGCCGCATGTGTTACTATACTGACTGTAAAGTGCAGCGTGTGTTACTATACTGACTGTAAAGTTCAGCATGTGTTACTATACTGACTGTAAAGTGCAGCGTGCGTTACTATACTGACTGTAAAGTGCAGCGTGTGTTACTATACTGACTGTAAAGTGGCGCGTGTGTTACTATACTGACTGTAAAGAGCAGCGTGCGTTACTATACTGACTGTAAAGTGCCGCGTGTGTTACTATACTGACTGTAAAGTGCAGCATGCGTTACTATACTGACTGTAAAGTGCCGCGTGTGTTACTATACTGACTGTAAAGTGCCGCATGTGTTACTATACTGACTGTAAAGTGCCGCGTGTGTTACTATACTGACTGTAAAGTGCAGCGTGCGTTACTATACTGACTGTAAAGTGCCGCATGTGTTACTATACTGACTGTAAAGAGCAGCATGTGTTACTATACTGACTGTAAAGTGCAGCGTGTGTTACTATACTGACTGTAAAGTGCTGCATGTGTTACTATACTGACTGTAAAGTGCCGCGTGTGTTACTATACTGACTGTAAAGTGCAGCATGCGTTACTATACTGACTGTAAAGAGCAGCATGTGTTACTATACTGACTGTAAAGTGCAGCGTGTGTTACTATACTGACTGTAAAGTGCTGCATGTGTTACTATACTGACTGTAAAGTGCCGCGTGTGTTACTATACTGACTGTAAAGTGCAGCGTGCGTTACTATACTGACTGTAAAGTGCCGCATGTGTTACTATACTGACTGTAAAGTGCAGCATGCGTTACTATACTGACTGTAAAGAGCAGCATGTGTTACTATACTGACTGTAAAGTGCAGCATGTGTTACTATACTGATTGTAAAGTGCAGCATGTGTTACTATACTGACTGTAAAGTGCCGCTTGTGTTACTATACTGACTGTAAAGTGCCGCATGTGTTACTATACTGACTGTAAAGTGCAGCGTGCATTACTATACTGACTGTAAAGTGCAGCATGTGTTACTATACTGACTGTAAAGAGCAGCGTGTGTTACTATACTGACTGTAAAGTGCAGCGTGTGTTACTATACTGACTGTAAAGTGCAGCGTGTGTTACTATACTGACTGTAAAGAGCAGCATGTGTTACTATACTGACTGTAAAGAGCAGCGTGCGTTACTATACTGACTGTAAAGTGGTGCATGTGTTACTATACTGACTGTAAAGTGCAGCGTGTGTTACTATACTGACTGTAAAGTGCAGCGTGCGTTGCTATACTGACTGTAAAGTGCAGCGTGCGTTACTATACTGACTGTAAAGTGCAGCATGTGTTACTATACTGACTGTAATGTGCAGCGTGCGTTACTATACTGACTGTAAAGTGCTGCATGTGTTACTATACTGACTGTAAAGTGCCACATGCGTTACTATACTGACTGTAAAGTGCAGCGTGCGTTACTATACTGACTGTAAAGTGCAGCGTGCGTTACTATACTGACTGTAAAGAGCAGCATGTGTTACTATACTGACTGTAAAGTGCCGCATGTGTTACTCTACTGACTGTAAAGTGCCGCGTGTGTTACTATACTGACTGTAAAGTGCAGCATGTGTTACTATACTGACTGTAAAGTGCAGCGTGCGTTACTATACTGACTGTAAAGTGCCGCATGTGTTACTATACTGACTGTAAAGTGCAGCGTGCGTTACTATACTGACTGTAAAGTGCCGCATGTGTTACTATACTGACTGTAAAGTGCAGCATGTGTTACTATACTGACTGTAAAGTGCAGCATGGGTTACTATACTGACTGTAAAGTGCCGCATGTGTTACTATACTGACTGTAAAGTGCAGCATGTGTTACTATACTGACTGTAAAGTGCAGCGTGTGTTACTATACTGACTGTAAAGTGCAGCATGTGTTACTATACTGACTGTAAAGAGCAGCATGTGTTACTATACTGACTGTAAAGTGCAGCGTGCGTTACTATACTGACTGTAAAGTGCAGCGTGTGTTACTATACTGACTGTAAAGTGCAGCGTGCGTTACTATACTGACTGTAAAGTGCCGCATGTGTTACTATACTGCCTGTAAAGTGCAGCATGCGTTACTATACTGACTGTAAAGTGAAGCGTGCGTTACTATACTGACTGTAAAGTGCAGCGTGTGTTACTATACTGACTGTAAAGTGCAGCATGTGTTACTATACTGACTGTAAAGTGCAGCGTGCGTTACTATACTGACTGTAAAGTGCAGCATGTGTTACTATACTGACTGTAAAGTGAAGCGTGCGTTACTATACTGACTGTAAAGTGCAGCGTGTGTTACTATACTGACTGTAAAGTGCAGCATGTGTTACTATACTGACTGTAAAGTGCAGCGTGCGTTACTATACTGACTGTAAAGTGCAGCATGTATTACTATACTGACTGTAAAGTGCAGCATGTGTTACTATACTGACTGTAAAGTGCAGCGTGCGTTACTATACTGACTGTAAAGTGCAGCATGTGTTACTATACTGACTGTAAAGTGCCGCATGTGTTACTATACTGACTGTAAAGTGCAGCGTGTGTTACTATACTGACTGTAAAGTGCAGCGTGTGTTACTATACTGACTGTAAAGTGCCGCATGTGTTACTATACTGACTGTAAAGAGCAGCATGTGTTACTATACTGACTGTAAAGTACAGCATGTGTTACTATACTGACTGTAAAGTGCAGCATGCGTTACTATACTGACTGTAAAGTGCAGCATGCGTTACTATACTGACTGTAAAGAGCCGCATGTGTTACTATACTGACTGTAAAGTGCCGCATGTGTTCCTATACTGACTGTAAAGTGCAGCGTGTTACTATACTGACTGTAAAGTGCGGCATGTGTTACTATACTGACTGTAAAGTGCCGCGTGCGTTACTATACTGACTGTAAAGTGGCGCGTGTGTTACTATACTGACTGTAAAGTGCCGCGTGCGTTACTATACTGACTGTAAAGTGCCGCGTGTGTTACTATACTGACTGTAAAGTGCCGTATGTGTTACTATACTGACTGTAAAGTGACGCATGCGTTACTATACTGACTGTAAAGTGCAGCATGTGTTACTGTACTGACTGTAAAGTGCAGCATGTGTTACTATACTGACTGTAAAGAGCAGCGTGTGTTACTATACTGACTGTAAAGTGCAGCGTGTGTTACTATACTGACTGTAAAGTGCCGCATGTGTTACTATACTGACTGTAAAGTGCAGCGTGCGTTACTATACTGACTGTAAAGTGCCGATGTGTTACTATACTGACTGTAAAGTGCAGCGTGTGTTACTATACTGACTGTAAAGTGCAGCGTGCGTTACTATACAGACTGTAAAGTGCCGCGTGCGTTACTATACTGACTGTAAAGTGCAGCATGTGTTACTATACTGACTGTAAAGTGCAGCATGTGTTACTATACTGACTGTAAAGTGCAGCATGCGTTACTATACTGACTGTAAAGAGCAGCATGTGTTACTATACTGACTGTAAAGTGCAGCATGTGTTACTATACTGATTGTAAAGTGCAGCATGTGTTACTATACTGACTGTAAAGTGCCGCTTGTGTTACTATACTGACTGTAAAGTGCCGCATGTGTTACTATACTGACTGTAAAGTGCAGCGTGCATTACTATACTGACTGTAAAGTGCAGCATGTGTTACTATACTGACTGTAAAGAGCAGCGTGTGTTACTATACTGACTGTAAAGTGCAGTATGTGTTACTATACTGACTGTAAAGAGCAGCATGTGTTACTATACTGACTGTAAAGAGCAGCGTGCGTTACTATACTGACTGTAAAGTGCAGCGTGCATTACTATACTGACTGTAAAGTGCAGCATGTGTTACTATACTGACTGTAAAGTGCAGCGTGCGTTACTATACTGACTGTAAAGTGCAGTGTGCGTTACTATACTGACTGTAAAGTGCAGCGTGCGTTACTATACTGACTGTAAAGTGCCGCATGTGTTACTATACTGACTGTAAAGTGCTGCATGTGTTACTATACTGACTGTAAAGTGCTGCGTGTGTTATTATACTGACTGTAAAGTGCAGCATGTGTTACTATACTGACTGTAAAGTGCAGCGTGTGTTACTATACTGACTGTAAAGTGCAGCGTGCGTTACTATACTGACTGTAAAGTGCCGCATGTGTTACTATACTGACTGTAAAGTGCAGCATGTGTTACTATACTCACTGTAAAGTGCAGCGTGTGTTACTATACTGACTGTAAAGTGCCGCATGTGTTACTATACTGACTGTAAAGAGCAGCGTGCATTACTATACTGACTGTAAAGTGCAGCATGTGTTACTATACTGACTGTAAAGAGCAGCGTGTGTTACTATACTGACTGTAAAGTGCAGCGTGTGTTACTATACTGACTGTAAAGTGCAGCGTGCATTACTATACTGACTGTAAAGTGCAGCATGTGTTACTATACTGACTGTAAAGTGCAGCGTGTGTTACTATACTGACTGTAAAGTGCCGCATGTGTTACTATACTGACTGTAAAGTGCTGCATGTGTTACTATACTGACTGTAAAGAGCAGCATGTGTTACTATACTGACTGTAAAGTGCAGCGTGTGTTACTATACTGACTGTAAAGTGCAGCGTGTGTTACTATACTGACTGTAAAGTGCAGCATGTGTTACTATACTGACTGTAAACAGCAGCATGTGTTACTATACTGACTGTAAAGTGCAGCGTGCGTTACTATACTGACTGTAAAGTGCAGCGTGCGTTACTATACTGACTGTAAAGTGCAGCATGTGTTACTATACTGACTGTAAAGAGCAGCATGTGTTACTATACTGACTTTAAAGTGCAGCGTGTGTTACTATACTGACTGTAAAGTGCTGCGTGTGTTACTATACTGACTGTAAAGAGCAGCATGTGTTACTATACTGACTGTAAAGTGCTGCGTGTGTTACTATACTGACTGTAAAGTGCTGCGTGTGTTACTATACTGACTGTAAAGAGCAGCATGTGTTACTATACTGACTGTAAAGTGCTGCGTGTGTTACTATACTGACTGTAAAGTGCTGCGTGTGTTACTATACTGACTGTAAAGAGCAGCATGTGTTACTATACTGACTGTAAAGAGCAGCATGTGTTACTATACTGACTGTAAAGAGCAGCATGCGTTACTATACTGACTGTAAAGTGCTGCGTGTGTTACTATACTGACTGTAAAGAGCAGCATGTGTTACTATACTGACTGTAAAGTGCTGCGTGTGTTACTATACTGACTGTAAAGTGCTGCGTGTGTTACTATACTGACTGTAAAGTGCTGCATGTGTTACTATACTGACTGTAAAGAGCAGCGTGCGTTACTATACTGACTGTAAAGTGCAGCGTGTGTTACTATACTGACTGTAAAGTGTCGCATGTGTTACTATACTGACTGTAAAGTGCAGCATGTGTTACTATACTGACTGTAAAGTGCAGCATGTGTTACTATACTGACTGTAAAGAGCAGCATGTGTTACTATACTGACTGTAAAGTGCAGCGTGCGTTACTTTACTGACTGTAAAGTGCAGCGTGCGTTACTATACTGACTGTAAAGAGCAGCATGTGTTACTATACTGACTGTAAAGAGCAGCGTGTGTTACTATACTGACTGTAAAGTGCAGCATGTGTTACTATACTGACTGTAAAGTGCTGCGTGTGTTACTATACTGACTGTAAAGTGCAGCATGTGTTACTATACTGACTGTAAAGTGCTGCATGTGTTACTATACTGACTGTAAAGTGCTGCGTGTGTTACTATACTGACTGTAAAGTGCAGCATGTGTTACTATACTGACTGTAAAGTGGTGCATGTGTTACTATACTGACTGTAAAGTGCAGTGTGTGTTACTATACTGACTGTAAAGAGCAGCGTGTGTTACTATACTGACTGTAAAGTGCAGCGTGTGTTACTATACTGACTGTAAAGTGCAGCGTGCATTACTATACTGACTGTAAAGTGCAGCATGTGTTACTATACTGACTGTAAAGTGCAGCGTGCGTTACTATACTGACTGTAAAGTGCAGCGTGCATTACTATACTGACTGTAAAGAGCAGCATGTGTTACTATACTGACTGTAAAGAGCAGCGTGCGTTACTATACTGACTGTAAAGTGGTGCATGTGTTACTATACTGACTAAAGTGCAGCGTGCGTTACTATACTGACTGTAAAGTGCAGCGTGCATTACTATACTGACTGTAAAGTGCAGCATGTGTTACTATACTGACTGTAATGTGCAGCGTGCGTTACTATACTGACTGTAAAGTGCCGCATGTGTTACTATACTGACTGTAAAGTGCCACATGCGTTACTATACTGACTGTAAAGTGCAGCGTGCGTTACTATACTGACTGTAAAGTGCAGCGTGTGTTACTATACTGACTGTAAAGTGCAGCATGTGTTACTATACTGACTGTAAAGAGCAGCATGTGTTACTATACTGACTGTAAAGTGCCGCATGTGTTACTCTACTGACTGTAAAGTGCCGCGTGTGTTACTATACTGACTGTAAAGTGCAGCGTGTGTTACTATACTGACTGTAAAGTGCAGCGTGCGTTACTATACTGACTGTAAAGTGCCGCATGTGTTACTCTACTGACTGTAAAGTGCCGCGTGTGTTACTATACTGACTGTAAAGTGCAGAGTGTGTTACTATACTGACTGTAAAGTGCAGCGTGCGTTACTATACTGACTGTAAAGTGCCGCATGTGTTACTATACTGACTGTAAAGTGCCGCATGTGTTACTATACTGACTGTAAAGTGCAGCGTGCGTTACTATACTGACTGTAAAGTGCCGCGTGTGTTACTATACTGACTGTAAAGTGCCGCGTGTGTTACTATACTGACTGTAAAGTGCAGCGTGTGTTACTATACTGACTGTAAAGTGCAGCGTGTGTTACTATACTGACTGTAAAGAGCAGCATGTGTTACTATACTGACTGTAAAGAGCAGCATGTGTTACTATACTGACTGTAAAGTGCAGCATGTGTTACTATACTGACTGTAAAGTGCAGCATGTGTTACTATACTGACTGTAAAGTGCAGCGTGCGTTACTATACTGACTGTAAAGTGCCGCATGTGTTACTATACTGCCTGTAAAGTGCAGCATGCGTTACTATACTGACTGTAAAGTGAAGCGTGCGTTACTATACTGACTGTAAAGTGCAGCGTGTGTTACTATACTGACTGTAAAGTGCAGCATGTGTTACTATACTGACTGTAAAGTGCAGCGTGCGTTACTATACTGACTGTAAAGTGCAGCGTGTGTTACTATACTGACTGTAAAGTGCAGCGTGTGTTACTATACTGACTGTAAAGTGCAGCGTGTGTTACTATACTGACTGTAAAGTGCAGCATGTGTTACTATACTGACTGTAAAGTGCAGCGTGCGTTACTATACTGACTGTAAAGTGCCGCATGTGTTACTATACTGACTGTAAAGAGCAGCATGTGTTACTATACTGACTGTAAAGTGCAGCATGTGTTACTATACTGACTGTAAAGTGCAGCGTGCGTTACTATACTGACTGTAAAGTGCAGCATGTGTTACTATACTGACTGTAAAGTGCCGCATGTGTTACTATACTGACTGTAAAGAGCAGCGTGCGTTACTATACTGACTGTAAAGTGCAGCGTGCGTTACTATACTGACTGTAAAGAGCAGCATGTGTTACTATACTGACTGTAAAGTGCAGCATGTGTTACTATACTGACTGTAAAGAGCAGCGTGCGTTACTATACTGACTGTAAAGTGCAGCGTGCGTTACTATACTGACTGTAAAGAGCAGCGTGTGTTACTATACTGACTGTAAAGTGCAGCGTGTGTTACTATACTGACTGTAAAGAGCAGCATGTGTTACTATACTGACTGTAAAGTGCAGCATGTGTTACTATACTGACTGTAAAGTGCAGCATGTGTTACTATACTGACTGTAAAGTGCAGCATGTGTTACTATACTGACTGTAAAGTACAGCATGTGTTACTATACTGACTGTAAAGTGCAGCATGCGTTACTATACTGACTGTAAAGTGCAGCGTGCGTTACTATACTGACTGTAAAGAGCCGCATGTGTTACTATACTGACTGTAAAGTGCAGCGTGTGTTACTATACTGACTGTAAAGTGCAGCATGCGTTACTATACTGACTGTAAAGTGCAGCGTGCGTTACTATACTGACTGTAAAGAGCAGCGTGTGTTACTATACTGACTGTAAAGTGCAGCGTGTGTTACTATACTGACTGTAAAGTGCAGCATGCGTTACTATACTGACTGTAAAGTGCAGCGTGCGTTACTATACTGACTGTAAAGTGCAGCATGTGTTACTATACTGACTGTAAAGTGCCGCATGTGTTACTATACTGACTGTAAAGAGCAGCGTGCGTTACTATACTGACTGTAAAGTGCAGCGTGCGTTACTATACTGACTGTAAAGAGCAGCATGTGTTACTATACTGACTGTAAAGTGCAGCGTGCGTTACTATACTGACTGTAAAGTGCAGCGTGCGTTACTATACTGACTGTAAAGTGCAGCGTGCGTTACTATACTGACTGTAAAGTGCAGCATGTGTTACTATACTGACTGTAAAGAGCAGCGTGCGTTACTATACTGACTGTAAAGTGCAGCGTGCGTTACTATACTGACTGTAAAGTGCCACATGTGTTACTATACTGACTGTAAAGAGCAGCATGCGTTACTATACTGACTGTAAAGTGCAGCATGTGTTACTATACTGACTGTAAAGTGCAGCGTGTGTTACTATACTGACTGTAAAGAGCAGCATGTGTTACTATACTGACTGTAAAGTGCAGCGTGTGTTACTATACTGACTGTAAAGTGCAGCGTGTGTTACTATACTGACTGTAAAGTGCAGCGTGCGTTACTATACTGACTGTAAAGTGCCGCATGTGTTACTATACTGACTGTAAAGAGCAGCATGTGTTACTATACTGACTGTAAAGTGCAGCGTGTGTTACTATACTGACTGTAAAGAGCAGCATGTGTTACTAGACTGACTGTAAAGTGCAGCGTGTGTTACTATACTGACTGTAAAGAGCAGCATGTGTTACTATACTGACTGTAAAGTGCCACATGTGTTACTATACTGACTGTAAAGAGCAGCATGCGTTACTATACTGACTGTAAAGTGCAGCGTGCGTTACTATACTGACTGTAAAGAGCAGCATGTGTTACTATACTGACTGTAAAGTGCAGCGTGTGTTACTATACTGACTGTAAAGTGCCACATGTGTTACTATACTGACTGTAAAGAGCAGCATGCGTTACTATACTGACTGTAAAGAGCAGCATGCGTTACTATACTGACTGTAAAGTGCCACATGTGTTACTATACTGACTGTAAAGAGCAGCATGCGTTACTATACTGACTGTAAAGTGCCACATGTGTTACTATACTGACTGTAAAGAGCAGCATGCGTTACTATACTGACTGTAAAGTGCAGCATGTGTTACTATACTGACTGTAAAGTGCAGCATGCGTTACTATACTGACTGTAAAGTGCAGCGTTCGTTACTATACTGACTGTAAAGTGCAGCGTTCGTTACTATACTGACTGTAAAGAGCCGCATGTGTTACTATACTGACTGTAAAGTGCCGCATGTGTTCCTATACTGACTGTAAAGTGCAGCGTGTGTTACTATACTGACTGTAAAGTGCCGCATGTGTTACTATACTGACTGTAAAGTGCAGCATGTGTTACTATACTGACTGTAAAGTGCAGCATGTGTTACTATACTGACTGCAAAGTGCAGCATGTGTTACTATACTGACTGTAAAGTGCAGCATGTGTTACTATACTGACTGTAAAGTGCAGCGTGTGTTACTATACTGACTGTAAAGTGCCGCATGTGTTACTATACTGACTGTAAAGTGCAGCATGTGTTACTATACTGACTGTAAAGTGCTGCATGTGTTACTATACTGACTGTAAAGTGCCGCATGTGTTACTATACTGACTGTAAAGTGCAGCATGTGTTACTATACTGACTGTAAAGTGCAGCGTGCGTTACTATACTGACTGTAAAGTGCAGCGTGCGTTACTATACTGACTGTAAAGTGCCGCGTGTGTTACTATACTGACTGTAAAGTGCAGCGTGTGTTACTATACTGACTGTAAAGTGCAGCGTGCGTTACTATACTGACTAAAGAGCAGCGTGAGTTACTATACTGACTGTAAAGTGCCGCATGTGTTACTATACTGACTGTAAAGTGCAGCGTGCGTTACTATACTGACTGTAAAGTGCCGCATGTGTTACTATACTGACTGTAAAGTGCCGCATGTGTTACTATACTGACTGTAAAGTGCAGCATGCGTTACTATACTGACTGTAAAGTGCAGCGTGTGTTACTATACTGACTGTAAATTGCAGCGTGCGTTACTATACTGACTGTAAAGAGCAGCATGTGTTACTATACTGACTGTAAATTGCAGCGTGCGTTACTATACTGACTGTAAAGAGCAGCATGTGTTACTATACTGACTGTAAAGAGCAGCATGCGTTACTATACTGACTGTAAAGTGCAGCGTGTGTTACTATACTGACTGTAAATTGCAGCGTGCGTTACTATACTGACTGTAAAGAGCAGCGTGTGTTACTATACTGACTGTAAATTGCAGCGTGTGTTACTATACTGACTGTAAAGTGCAGCGTGTGTTACTATACTGACTGTAAATTGCAGCGTGCGTTACTATACTGACTGTAAAGAGCAGCATGCGTTACTATACTGACTGTAAAGTGCAGCGTGCGTTACTATACTGACTGTAAATTGCAGCGTGCGTTACTATACTGACTGTAAAGTGCAGCGTGCGTTACTATACTGACTGTAAAGTGCAGCGTGCGTTACTATACTGAATGTAAAGTGCCGCGTGTGTTACTATACTGACTGTAAAGTGCAGCGTGTGTTACTATACTGACTGTAAAGAGCAGCATGTGTTACTATACTGACTGTAAAGTGCAGCGTGCGTTACTATACTGACTGTTAAGTGCCGCATGTGTTACTATACTGACTGTAAAGTGCAGCGTGTGTTACTATACTGACTGTAAAGAGCAGCATGTGTTACTATACTGACTGTAAAGTGCCGCGTGTGTTACTATACTGACTGTAAAGTGCAGCGTGCGTTAATATACTGACTGTAAAGTGCAGCATGTGTTACTATACTGACTGTAAAGTGCAGCGTGTGTTACTATACTGACTGTAAAGTGCAGCGTGTGTTACTATACTGACTGTAAAGTGCCGCATGTATTACTATACTGACTGTAAAGTGCCGCATGTGTTACTATACTGACTGTAAAGTGCAGCATGTGTTACTATACTGACTGTAAAGAGCAGCGTGTGTTACTATACTGACTGTAAAGTGCAGCGTGCGTTACTATACTGACTGTAAAGTGCAGCGTGCGTTACTATACTGACTGTAAAGTGCCGCGTGTGTTACTATACTGACTGTAAAGAGCAGCATGTGTTACTATACTGACTGTAAAGAGCAGCGTGCGTTACTATACTGACTGTAAAGTGCCGCATGTGTTACTATACTGACTGTAAAGAGCAGCATGTGTTACTATACTGACTGTAAAGAGCAGCGTGCGTTACTATACTGACTGTAAAGTGGTGCATGTGTTACTATACTGACTAAAGTGCAGCGTGTGTTACTATACTGACTGTAAAGTGCAGCGTGTGTTACTATACTGACTGTAAAGTGCAGCGTGCATTACTATACTGACTGTAAAGTGCAGCATGTGTTACTATACTGACTGTAATGTGCAGCGTGCGTTACTATACTGACTGTAAAGTGCCGCATGTGTTACTATACTGACTGTAAAGTGCCACATGCGTTACTATACTGACTGTAAAGTGCAGCGTGCGTTACTATACTGACTGTAAAGTGCAGCGTGTGTTACTATACTGACTGTAAAGTGCAGCATGTGTTACTATACTGACTGTAAAGAGCAGCATGTGTTACTATACTGACTGTAAAGTGCCGCATGTGTTACTCTACTGACTGTAAAGTGCCGCGTGTGTTACTATACTGACTGTAAAGTGCAGCGTGTGTTACTATACTGACTGTAAAGTGCAGCGTGTGTTACTCTACTGACTGTAAAGTGCCGCGTGTGTTACTATACTGACTGTAAAGTGCAGAGTGTGTTACTATACTGACTGTAAAGTGCAGCGTGCGTTACTATACTGACTGTAAAGTGCAGCGTGCGTTACTATACTGACTGTAAAGTGCCGCATGTGTTACTATACTGACTGTAAAGTGCCGCATGTGTTACTATACTGACTGTAAAGTGCAGCGTGCGTTACTATACTGACTGTAAAGTGCCGCGTGTGTTACTATACTGACTGTAAAGTGCCGCGTGTGTTACTATAATGACTGTAAAGTGCAGCGTGTGTTACTATACTGACTGTAAAGTGCAGCGTGTGTTACTATACTGACTGTAAAGAGCAGCATGTGTTACTATACTGACTTTAAAGAGCAGCATGTGTTACTATACTGACTGTAAAGTGCAGCATGTGTTACTATACTGACTGTAAAGTGCAGCATGTGTTACTATACTGACTGTAAAGTGCAGCGTGCGTTACTATACTGACTGTAAAGTGCCGCATGTGTTACTATACTGCCTGTAAAGTGCAGCATGCATTACTATACTGACTGTAAAGTGAAGCGTGCGTTACTATACTGACTGTAAAGTGCAGCGTGTGTTACTATACTGACTGTAAAGTGCAGCATGTGTTACTATACTGACTGTAAAGTGCAGCGTGCGTTACTATACTGACTGTAAAGTGCAGCGTGTGTTACTATACTGACTGTAAAGTGCAGCGTGTGTTACTATACTGACTGTAAAGTGCAGCGTGTGTTACTATACTGACTGTAAAGTGCAGCATGTGTTACTATACTGACTGTAAAGTGCAGCGTGTGTTACTATACTGACTGTAAAGTGCCGCATGTGTTACTATACTGACTGTAAAGAGCAGCATGTGTTACTATACTGACTGTAAAGTGCAGCATGTGTTACTATACTGACTGTAAAGTGCAGCGTGCGTTACTATACTGACTGTAAAGTGCAGCATGTGTTACTATACTGACTGTAAAGTGCCGCATGTGTTACTATACTGACTGTAAAGAGCAGCGTGCGTTACTATACTGACTGTAAAGTGCAGCGTGCGTTACTATACTAACTGTAAAGAGCAGCGTGTGTTACTATACTGACTGTAAAGTGCAGCGTGTGTTACTATACTGACTGTAAAGAGCAGCATGTGTTACTATACTGACTGTAAAGTACAGCATGTGTTACTATACTGACTGTAAAGTGCAGCATGCGTTACTATACTGACTGTAAAGTGCAGCGTGCGTTACTATACTGACTGTAAAGAGCCGCATGTGTTACTATACTGACTGTAAAGTGCAGCATGCGTTACTATACTGACTGTAAAGTGCAGCGTGCGTTACTATACTGACTGTAAAGAGCAGCGTGTGTTACTATACTGACTGTAAAGTGCAGCGTGCGTTACTATACTGACTGTAAAGAGCAGCGTGCGTTACTATACTGACTGTAAAGTGCAGCGTGTGTTACTATACTGACTGTAAAGTGTAGCGTGCGTTACTATACTGACTGTAAAGAGCAGCGTGTGTTACTATACTGACTGTAAAGTGCAGCGTGTGTTACTATACTGACTGTAAAGTGCAGCGTGCGTTACTATACTGACTGTAAAGTGCAGCGTGCGTTACTATACTGACTGTAAAGAGCAGCGTGCGTTACTATACTGACTGTAAAGTGCAGCGTGTGTTACTATACTGACTGTAAAGTGCAGCGTGCGTTACTATTCTGACTGTAAAGTGCAGCGTGTGTTACTATACTGACTGTAAAGTGCAGCGTGTGTTACAATACTGACTGTAAAGTGCCGCGTGTGTTACTATACTGACTGTAAAGTGCAGCATGCGTTACTATACTGACTGTAAAGTGCCGCATGTGTTACTATACTGACTGTAAAGTGCAGCATGCGTTACTATACTGACTGTAAAGTGCCGCATGTGTTACTATACTGACTGTAAAGTGAAGCGTGCGTTACTATACTGACTGTAAAGTGCAGCGTGTGTTACTATACTGACTGTAAAGTGCAGCGTGTGTTACTATACTGACTGTAAAGTGCAGCATGTGTTACTATACTGACTGTAAAGTGCAGCATGTGTTACTATACTGACTGTAAAGTGCAGCATGTGTTACTATACTGACTGTAAAGTGCAGCATGTGTTACTATACTGACTGTAAAGTGCAGCATGTGTTACTATACTGACTGTAAAGTGCAGCGTGCGTTACTATACTGACTGTAAAGTGCCGCGTGTGTTACTATACTGACTGTAAAGTGCAGCATGCGTTACTATACTGACTGTAAAGTGCCGCATGTGTTACTATACTGACTGTAAAGTGAAGCGTGCGTTACTATACTGACTGTAAAGTGCAGCGTGTGTTACTATACTGACTGTAAAGTGCAGCATGTGTTACTATACTGACTGTAAAGTGCAGCGTGCGTTACTATACTGACTGTAAAGAGCAGCGTGTGTTACTATACTGACTGTAAAGTGCAGCATGTGTTACTATACTGACTGTAAAGTGCAGCGTGCGTTACTATACTGACTGTAAAGTGCAGCGTGTGTTACTATACTGACTGTAAAGTGCAGCATGTGTTACTATACTGACTGTAAAGTGCAGCATGTGTTACTATACTGACTGTAAAGTGCAGCATGTGTTACTATACTGACTGTAAAGTGCAGCATGTGTTACTATACTGACTGTAAAGTGCAGCGTGCGTTACTATACTGACTGTAAAGTGCAGCGTGTGTTACTATACTGACTGTAAAGTGCAGCATGTGTTACTATACTGACTGTAAAGTGCAGCATGTGTTACTATACTGACTGTAAAGTGCAGCATGTGTTACTATACTGACTGTAAAGTGCAGCGTGCGTTACTATACTGACTGTAAAGTGCCGCATGTGTTACTATACTGACTGTAAAGTGCCGCATGTGTTACTATACTGACTGTAAAGTGCAGCATGTGTTACTATACTGACTGTAAAGTGCCGCATGTGTTACTATACTGACTGTAAAGTGCCGCATGTGTTACTATACTGACTGTAAAGTGCCGCATGTGTTACTATACTGACTGTAAAGTGCAGCGTGCGTTACTATACTGACTGTAAAGTGCAGCATGTGTTACTATACTGACTGTAAAGTGCAGCGTGTGTTGCTATACTGACTGTAAAGTGCCGCATGTGTTACTATACTGCCTGTAAAGTGCAGCATGCGTTACTATACTGACTGTAAAGTGAAGCGTGCGTTACTATACTGACTGTAAAGTGCAGCGTGTGTTACTATACTGACTGTAAAGTGCAGCGTGTGTTACTATACTGACTGTAAAGTGCAGCGTGCGTTACTATACTGACTGTAAAGTGCAGCGTGCGTTACTATACTGACTGTAAAGTGCAGTGTGTGTTACTATACTGACTGTAAAGTGCAGCGTGTGTTACTATACTGACTGTAAAGAGCAGCGTGTGTTACTATACTGACTGTAAAGTGCAGCATGTGTTACTATACTGACTGTAAAGTGCCGCATGTGTTACTATACTGACTGTAAAGTGCAGCGTGCGTTACTATACTGACTGTAAAGTGCCGCATGTGTTACTATACTGACTGTAAAGTGCCGCATGTGTTACTATACTGACTGTAAAGTGCAGCATGTGTTACTATACTGACTGTAAAGTGCCGCATGTGTTACTATACTGACTGTAAAGTGCCGCATGTGTTACTATACTGACTGTAAAGTGCAGCGTGCGTTACTATACTGACTGTAAAGTGCAGCATGTGTTACTATACTGACTGTAAAGTGCCGCATGTGTTACTATACTGACTGTAAAGTGCAGTGTGCGTTACTATACTGACTGTAAAGAGCAGCATGTATTACTATACTGACTGTAAATTGCAGCGTGCGTTACTATACTGACTGTAAAGTGCAGCATGTGTTACTATACTGACTGTAAAGTGCAGCGTGCGTTACTATACTGACTGTAAAGTGCAGCATGTGTTACTATACTGACTGTAAAGTGCAGCATGTGTTACTATACTGACTGTAAAGTGCAGCATGTGTTACTATACTGACTGTAAAGTGCAGCATGTGTTACTATACTGACTGTAAAGTGCTGCATGTGTTACTATACTGACTGTAAAGTGCAGCATGTGTTACTATACTGACTGTAAAGTGCAGCATGCGTTACTATACTGACTGTAAAGTGCAGCGTTCGTTACTATACTGACTGTAAAGTGCAGCGTTCGTTACTATACTGACTGTAAAGAGCCGCATGTGTTACTATACTGACTGTAAAGTGCCGCATGCGTTACTATACTGACTGTAAAGTGCAGCGTGTGTTACTATACTGACTGTAAAGTGCAGCATGTGTTACTATACTGACTGTAAAGTGCAGCATGTGTTACTATACTGACTGTAAAGTGCAGCATGTGTTACTATACTGACTGTAAAGTGCAGCATGTGTTACTATACTGACTGTAAAGTGCAGCGTGTGTTACTATACTGACTGTAAAGTGCCGCATGTGTTACTATACTGACTGTAAAGTGCAGCATGTGTTACTATACTGACTGTAAAGTGCTGCATGTGTTACTATACTGACTGTAAAGTGCCGCATGTGTTACTATACTGACTGTAAAGTGCAGCATGTGTTACTATACTGACTGTAAAGTGCAGCGTGCGTTACTATACTGACTGTAAAGTGCAGCGTGCGTTACTATACTGACTGTAAAGTGCCGCGTGTGTTACTATACTGACTGTAAAGTGCAGCGTGTGTTACTATACTGACTGTAAAGTGCAGCGTGCGTTACTATACTGACTAAAGAGCAGCGTGAGTTACTATACTTACTGTAAAGTGCAGCGTGCGTTACTATACTGACTGTAAAGTGCCGCATGTGTTACTATACTGACTCTAAAGTGCCGCATGTGTTACTATACTGACTGTAAAGTGCAGCATGCGTTACTATACTGACTGTAAAGTGCAGCGTGTGTTACTATACTGACTGTAAATTGCAGCGTGCGTTACTATACTGACTGTAAAGAGCAGCGTGCGTTACTATACTGACTGTAAAGTGCAGCGTGCGTTACTATACTGACTGTAAAGTGCAGCGTGCGTTACTATACTGAATGTAAAGTGCCGCGTGTGTTACTATACTGACTGTAAAGTGCAGCGTGTGTTACTATACTGACTGTAAAGAGCAGCATGTGTTACTATACTGACTGTAAAGTGCAGCGTGCGTTACTATACTGACTGTAAAGTGCCGCATGTGTTACTATACTGACTGTAAAGAGCGGCATGTGTTACTATACTGACTGTAAAGTGCCGCGTGTGTTACTATACTGACTGTAAAGTGCAGCGTGCGTTACTATACTGACTGTAAAGTGCAGCATGTGTTACTATACTGACTGTAAAGTGCAGCGTGTGTTACTATACTGACTGTAAAGTGCAGCGTGTGTTACTATACTGACTGTAAAGTGCCGCATGTATTACTATACTGACTGTAAAGTGCCGCATGTGTTACTATACTGACTGTAAAGTGCAGCATGTGTTACTATACTGACTGTAAAGAGCAGCGTGTGTTACTATACTGACTGTAAAGTGCAGCGTGCGTTACTATACTGACTGTAAAGTGCAGCGTGCGTTACTATACTGACTGTAAAGTGCCGCGTGTGTTACTATACTGACTGTAAAGTGCAGCGTGTGTTACTATACTGACTGTAAAGTGCAGCGTGCGTTACTATACTGACTGTAAAGAGCAGCATGTGTTACTATACTGACTGTAAAGTGCAGCGTGTGTTACTATACTGACTGTAAAGTGCAGCGTGCGTTACTATACTGACTGTAAAGTGCAGCGTGCGTTACTATACTGACTGTAAAGTGCCGCATGTGTTACTATACTGACTGTAAAGTGCCGCATGCGTTACTATACTGACTGTAAAGTGCAGCATGCGTTACTATACTGACTGTAAATTGCAGCGTGCGTTACTATACTGACTGTAAAGAGCAGCGTGCGTTACTATACTGACTGTAAAGTGCAGCGTGCGTTACTATACTGACTGTAAAGTGCAGCGTGCGTTACTATACTGACTGTAAAGTGCCGCGTGTGTTACTATACTGACTGTAAAGTGCAGCGTGTGTTACTATACTGACTGTAAAGAGCAGCATGTGTTACTATACTGACTGTAAAGTGCAGCATGTGTTACTATACTGACTGTAAAGTGCAGCGTGTGTTACTATACTGACTGTAAAGTGCAGCGTGTGTTACTATACTGACTGTAAAGTGCAGCGTGCGTTACTATACTGACTGTAAAGTGCCGCATGTGTTACTATACTGACTGTAAAGAGCAGCATGTGTTACTATACTGACTGTAAAGTGCAGCGTGTGTTACTATACTGACTGTAAAGAGCAGCGTGTGTTACTAGACTGACTGTAAAGTGCAGCGTGTGTTACTATACTGACTGTAAAGTGCAGCGTGTGTTACTATACTGACTGTAAAGTGCAGCGTGTGTTACTATACTGACTGTAAAGTGCCACATGTGTTACTATACTGACTGTAAAGAGCAGCATGCGTTACTATACTGACTGTAAAGTGCCACATGTGTTACTATACTGACTGTAAAGAGCAGCATGCGTTACTATACTGACTGTAAAGTGCCACATGTGTTACTATACTGACTGTAAAGTGCCGCATGCGTTACTATACTGACTGTAAAGTGCAGCATGCGTTACTATACTGACTGTAAATTGAAGCGTGCGTTACTATACTGACTGTAAAGAGCAGCGTGCGTTACTATACTGACTGTAAAGTGCAGCGTGCGTTACTATACTGACTGTAAAGTGCAGCGTGCGTTACTATACTGACTGTAAAGTGCCGCGTGTGTTACTATACTGACTGTAAAGTGCAGCGTGTGTTACTATACTGACTGTAAAGAGCAGCATGTGTTACTATACTGACTGTAAAGTGCAGCGTGTGTTACTATACTGACTGTAAAGTGCAGCGTGTGTTACTATACTGACTGTAAAGTGCAGCGTGCGTTACTATACTGACTGTAAAGTGCCGCATGTGTTACTATACTGACTGTAAAGAGCAGCATGTGTTACTATACTGACTGTAAAGTGCAGCGTGTGTTACTATACTGACTGTAAAGAGCAGCGTGTGTTACTAGACTGACTGTAAAGTGCAGCGTGTGTTACTATACTGACTGTAAAGTGCAGCGTGTGTTACTATACTGACTGTAAAGTGCAGCGTGTGTTACTATACTGACTGTAAAGTGCCACATGTGTTACTATACTGACTGTAAAGAGCAGCATGCGTTACTATACTGACTGTAAAGTGCCACATGTGTTACTATACTGACTGTAAAGAGCAGCATGCGTTACTATACTGACTGTAAAGTGCCACATGTGTTACTATACTGACTGTAAAGAGCAGCATGCGTTACTATACTGACTGTAAAGTGCAGCATGTGTTACTATACTGACTGTAAAGTGCAGCGTTCGTTACTATACTGACTGTAAAGTGCAGCGTTCGTTACTATACTGACTGTAAAGTGCAGCGTTCGTTACTATACTGACTGTAAAGAGCCGCATGTGTTACTATACTGACTGTAAAGTGCCGCATGTGTTCCTATACTGACTGTAAAGTGCAGCATGTGTTACTATACTGACTGTAAAGTGCAGCATGTGTTACTATACTGACTGTAAAGTGCAGCATGTGTTACTATACTGACTGTAAAGTGCAGCATGTGTTACTATACTGACTGTAAAGTGCAGCATGTGTTACTATACTGACTGTAAAGTGCAGCATGTGTTACTATACTGACTGTAAAGTGCAGCGTGTGTTACTATACTGACTGTAAAGTGCCGCATGTGTTACTATACTGACTGTAAAGTGCAGCATGTGTTACTATACTGACTGTAAAGTGCTGCATGTGTTACTATACTGACTGTAAAGTGCCGCATGTGTTACTATACTGACTGTAAAGTGCAGCATGTGTTACTATACTGACTGTAAAGTGCAGCGTGCGTTACTATACTGACTGTAAAGTGCAGCGTGCGTTACTATACTGACTGTAAAGTGCAGCGTGTGTTACTATACTGACTGTAAAGTGCAGCGTGCGTTACTATACTGACTAAAGAGCAGCGTGAGTTACTATACTTACTGTAAAGTGCAGCGTGCGTTACTATACTGACTGTAAAGTGCCGCATGTGTTACTATACTGACTGTAAAGTGCCGCATGTGTTACTATACTGACTGTAAAGTGCAGCATGCGTTACTATACTGACTGTAAAGTGCAGCGTGTGTTACTATACTGACTGTAAATTGCAGCGTGCGTTACTATACTGACTGTAAAGAGCAGCGTGCGTTACTATACTGACTGTAAAGTGCAGCGTGCGTTACTATACTGACTGTAAAGTGCAGCGTGCGTTACTATACTGAATGTAAAGTGCCGCGTGTGTTACTATACTGACTGTAAAGTGCAGCGTGTGTTACTATACTGACTGTAAAGAGCAGCATGTGTTACTATACTGACTGTAAAGTGCAGCGTGCGTTACTATACTGACTGTAAAGTGCCGCATGTGTTACTATACTGACTGTAAAGAGCAGCATGTGTTACTATACTGACTGTAAAGTGCCGCGTGTGTTACTATACTGACTGTAAAGTGCAGCGTGCGTTACTATACTGACTGTAAAGTGCAGCATGTGTTACTATACTGACTGTAAAGTGCAGCGTGTGTTACTATACTGACTGTAAAGTGCAGCGTGTGTTACTATACTGACTGTAAAGTGCCGCATGTATTACTATACTGACTGTAAAGTGCCGCATGTGTTACTATACTGACTGTAAAGTGCAGCATGTGTTACTATACTGACTGTAAAGAGCAGCATGTGTTACTATACTGACTGTAAAGTGCAGCGTGCGTTACTATACTGACTGTAAAGTGCCGCGTGTGTTACTATACTGACTGTAAAGTGCAGCGTGTGTTACTATACTGACTGTAAAGTGCAGCGTGCGTTACTATACTGACTGTAAAGAGCAGCGTGAGTTACTATACTGACTGTAAAGTGCAGCGTGCGTTACTATACTGACTGTAAAGTGCCGCATGTGTTAATATACTGACTGTAAAGTGCCGCATGCGTTACTATACTGACTGTAAAGTGCAGCATGCGTTACTATACTGACTGTAAATTGCAGCGTGCGTTACTATACTGACTGTAAAGAGCAGCGTGCGTTACTATACTGACTGTAAAGTGCAGCGTGCGTTACTATACTGACTGTAAAGTGCAGCGTGCGTTACTATACTGACTGTAAAGTGCCGCGTGTGTTACTATACTGACTGTAAAGTGCAGCGTGTGTTACTATACTGACTGTAAAGAGCAGCATGTGTTACTATACTGACTGTAAAGTGCAGCGTGTGTTACTATACTGACTGTAAAGTGCAGCGTGTGTTACTATACTGACTGTAAAGTGCAGCGTGCGTTACTATACTGACTGTAAAGTGCCGCATGTGTTACTATACTGACTGTAAAGAGCAGCATGTGTTACTATACTGACTGTAAAGTGCAGCGTGTGTTACTATACTGACTGTAAAGAGCAGCGTGTGTTACTAGACTGACTGTAAAGTGCAGCGTGTGTTACTATACTGACTGTAAAGTGCAGCGTGTGTTACTATACTGACTGTAAAGTGCAGCGTGTGTTACTATACTGACTGTAAAGTGCCACATGTGTTACTATACTGACTGTAAAGAGCAGCATGCGTTACTATACTGACTGTAAAGTGCCACATGTGTTACTATACTGACTGTAAAGAGCAGCATGCGTTACTATACTGACTGTAAAGTGCCACATGTGTTACTATACTGACTGTAAAGAGCAGCATGCGTTACTATACTGACTGTAAAGTGCAGCGTGTGTTACTATACTGACTGTAAAGAGCAGCATGTGTTACTATACTGACTGTAAAGTGCAGCGTGTGTTACTATACTGACTGTAAAGTGCAGCATGTGTTACTATACTGACTGTAAAGTGCAGCGTGCGTTACTATACTGACTGTAAAGTGCAGCATGTGTTACTATACTGACTGTAAAGTGCCGCATGTGTTACTATACTGACTGTAAAGAGCAGCGTGTGTTACTATACTGACTGTAAAGTGCCGCATGTGTTACTATACTGACTGTAAAGAGCAGCGTGCGTTACTATACTGACTGTAAAGTGCAGCATGTGTTACTATACTGACTGTAAAGTGCCGCATGTGTTACTATACTGACTGTAAAGAGCAGCGTGCGTTACTATACTGACTGTAAAGTGCAGCATGCGTTACTATACTGACTGTAAAGTGCCGCATGCGTTACTATACTGACTGTAAAGTGCAGCATGTGTTACTATACTGACTGTAAAGAGCAGCGTGTGTTACTATACTGACTGTAAAGAGCAGCGTGCGTTACTATACTGACTGTAAAGTGCAGCGTGCGTTACTATACTGACTGTAAAGTGCAGCGTGCGTTACTATTCTGACTGTAAAGTGCCGCGTGTGTTACTATACTGACTGTAAAGAGCAGCGTGCGTTACTATACTGACTGTAAAGAGCACCATGTGTTACTATACTGACTGTAAAGTGCAGCGTGTGTTACTATAATGACTGTAAAGTGCCGCGTGTGTTACTATTCTGACTGTAAAGTGCCGCATGTGTTACTATACTGACTGTAAAGTGCAGCGTGTGTTACTATAATGACTGTAAAGAGCAGCGTGCGTTACTATACTGACTGTAAAGTGCAGCGTGTGTTACTATACTGACTGTAAAGTGCAGCGTGCGTTACTATACTGACTGTAAAGAGCACCATGTGTTACTATACTGACTGTAAAGAGCAGCATGTGTTACTATACTGACTGTAAAGAGCACCATGTGTTACTATACTGACTGTAAAGTGCAGCGTGCGTTACTATACTGACTGTAAAGAGCAGCGTGCGTTACTATACTGACTGTAAAGTGCAGCATGTGTTACTATACTGACTGTAAAGAGCAGCCTGTGTTACTATACTGACTGTAAAGAGCAGCGTGTGTTACTATAATGACTGTAAAGTGCCGCGTGTGTTACTATACTGACTGTAAAGTGCCGCATGTGTTACTATACTGACTGTAAAGAGCAGCTTGTGTTACTATACTGACTGTAAAGTGCCGCATGTGTTACTATACTGACTGTAAAGTGCAGCGTGCGTTACTATACTGACTGTAAAGTGCCGCATGCATTACTATACTGATTGTAAAGAGCAGCATGTGTTACTATACTGACTGTAAAGTGCAGCGTGCGTTACTATACTGACTGTAAAGTGCCGCATGTGTTACTATACTGACTGTAAAGAGCAGCATGTGTTACTATACTGACTGTAAAGAGCAGCATGTGTTACTATACTGACTGTAAAGAGCAGCGTGTGTTACTATACTGACTGTAAAGTGCAGCGTGCGTTACTATACTGACTGTAAAGTGCCGCATGTGTTACTATACTGACTGTAAAGTGCCGCATGTGTTACTATACTGACTGTAAAGAGCAGCATGTGTTACTATACTGACTGTAAAGTGCAGCATGTGTTACTATACTGACTGTAAAGTGCCGCATGTGTTACTATACTGACTGTAAAGTGCCGCGTGTGTTACTATACTGACTGTAAAGTGCAGCATGCGTTACTATACTGACTGTAAAGTGCAGCGTGTGTTACTATACTGACTGTAAAGTGCAGCATGTGTTACTATACTGACTGTAAAGAGCAGCGTGTGTTACTATACTGACTGTAAAGAGCAGCATGTGTTACTATACTGACTGTAAAGTGCCGCGTGTGTTACTATACTGACTGTAAAGTGCAGCATGCGTTACTATACTGACTGTAAAGTGCCGCATGCGTTACTATACTGACTGTAAAGTGCAGCGTGTGTTACTATACTGACTGTAAAGAGCAGCGTGCGTTACTATACTGACTGTAAAGTGCAGCGTGCGTTACTATACTGACTGTAAAGTGCAGCGTGCGTTACTATACTGACTGTAAAGTGCCGCGTGTGTTACTATACTGACTGTAAAGTGCAGCATGCGTTACAATACTGACTGTAAAGTGCAGCGTGCGTTACTATACTGACTGTAAAGAGCAGCGTGCGTTACTATACTGACTGTAAAGTGCAGCGTGTGTTACTATAATGACTGTAAAGTGCCGCGTGTGTTACTATACTGACTGTAAAGTGCCGCATGTGTTACTATACTGACTGTAAAGAGCAGCTTGTGTTACTATACTGACTGTAAAGTGCCGCATGTGTTACTATACTGACTGTAAAGTGCCGCATGTGTTACTATACTGACTGTAAAGTGCAGCGTGTGTTACTATACTGACTGTAAAGTGCAGCGTGTGTTACTATACTGACGGTAAAGAGCACCATGTGTTACTATACTGACTGTAAAGAGCAGCATGTGTTACTATACTGACTGTAAAGAGCAGCTTGTGTTACTATACTGACTGTAAAGTGCAGCGTGTGTTACTATACTGACTGTAAAGTGCAGCGTGCGTTACTATACTGACTGTAAAGTGCAGCGTGTGTTACTATACTGACTGTAAAGTGCAGTATGTGTTACTATACTGACTGTAAAGTGCAGCGTGCGTTACTATACTGACTGTAAAGTGCAGCGTGTGTTACTATACTGACTGTAAAGAGCAGCGTGTGTTACTATACTGACTGTAAAGTGCAGCGTGCGTTACTATACTGACTGTAAAGTGCAGCGTGCGTTACTATACTGACTGTAAAGTGCCGCATGCGTTACTATACTGACTGTAAAGTGCAGCGTGTGTTACTATACTGACTGTAAAGAGCAGCATGTGTTACTATACTGACTGTAAAGTGCCGCATGTGTTACTATACTGACTGTAAAGTGCAGCGTGTGTTACTATACTGACTGTAAAGTGCAGCGTGTGTTACTATACTGACTGTAAAGAGCAGCATGTGTTACTATACTGACTGTAAAGTGCAGCGTGCGTTACTATACTGACTGTAAAGAGCAGCGCGCGTTACTATACTGACTGTAAAGTGCAGCGTGTGTTACTATACTGACTGTAAAGAGCAGCATGTGTTACTATACTGACTGTAAAGTGCAGCATGTGTTACTATACTGACTGTAAAGTGCAGCGTGCGTTACTATACTGACTGTAAAGTGCAGCATGTGTTACTATACTGACTGTAAAGAGCAGCGTGTGTTACTATACTGACTGTAAAGTGCAGCGTGCGTTACTATACTGACTGTAAAGTGCCGATGTGTTACTATACTGACTGTAAAGTGCAGCGTGCGTTACTATACTGACTGTAAAGTGCCGCGTGCGTTACTATACTGACTGTAAAGTGCAGCATGCGTTACTATACTGACTGTAAAGAGCAGCATGTGTTACTATACTGACTGTAAAGTGCAGCATGTGTTACTATACTGACTGTAAAGTGCAGCATGTGTTACTATACTGACTGTAAAGTGCAGCGTGTGTTACTATACTGACTGTAAAGAGCAGCATGTGTTACTATACTGACTGTAAAGTGCAGCATGTGTTACTATACTGACTGTAATGTGCAGCGTGTGTTACTATACTGACTGTAAAGTGCAGCGTGTGTTACTATACTGACTGTAAAGTGCAGCATGTGTTACTATACTGACTGTAATGTGCAGCGTGTGTTACTATACTGACTGTAAAGTGCAGCGTGTGTTACTATACTGACTGTAAAGTGCAGCGTGTGTTACTATACTGACTGTAAAGTGCCGCATGTGTTACTATACTGACTGTAAAGTGCAGCGTGTGTTACTATACTGACTGTAAAGAGCAGCGTGCGTTACTATACTGACTGTAAAGTGCAGCATGTGTTACTATACTGACTGTAAAGAGCAGCATGTGTTACTATACTGACTGTAAAGTGCCGCGTGCGTTACTATACTGACTGTAAAGTGCAGCGTGCGTTACTATACTGACTGTAAAGTGCAGCATGTGTTACTATACTGACTGTAAAGTGCCGCATGTGTTACTATACTGACTGTAAAGTGCAGCATGCGTTACTATACTGACTGTAAAGTGCAGCGTGCGTTACTATACTGACTGTAAAGTGCAGCATGTGTTACTATACTGACTGTAAAGTGCCGCATGCGTTACTATACTGACTGTAAAGTGCCGATGCGTTACTATACTGACTGTAAAGTTCCGCATGTGTTACTATACTGACTGTAAAGTGCAGCGTGCATTACTATACTGACTGTAAAGTGCCGCATGTGTTACTATACTGACTGTAAAGTGCAGCATGTGTTACTATACTGACTGTAAAGTGCAGCGTGCGTTACTATACTGACTGTAAAGAGCAGCGTGCGTTACTATACTGACTGTAAAGTGCAGCGTGCGTTACTATACTGACTGTAAAGTGCAGCGTGCGTTACTATACTGACTGTAAAGTGCAGCGTGTGTTACTATACTGACTGTAAAGTGCAGCATGTGTTACTATACTGACTGTAAAGTGCAGCGTGCGTTACTATACTGACTGTAAAGTGCCGCGTGTGTTACTATACTGACTGTAAAGTGCTGCATGTGTTACTATACTGACTGTAAAGTGCAGCATGCGTTACAATACTGACTGTAAAGTGCAGCGTGCGTTACTATACTGACTGTAAAGAGCAGCGTGCGTTACTATACTGACTGTAAAGTGCAGCGTGTGTTACTATAATGACTGTAAAGTGCCGCGTGTGTTACTATACTGACTGTAAAGTGCTGCATGTGTTACTATACTGACTGTAAAGAGCAGCTTGTGTTACTATACTGACTGTAAAGTGCCGCATGTGTTACTATACTGACTGTAAAGTGCCGCATGTGTTACTATACTGACTGTAAAGTGCAGCGTGTGTTACTATACTGACTGTAAAGTGCAGCGTGTGTTACTATACTGACGGTAAAGAGCACCATGTGTTACTATACTGACTGTAAAGAGCAGCATGTGTTACTATACTGACTGTAAAGAGCAGCTTGTGTTACTATACTGACTGTAAAGTGCAGCGTGTGTTACTATACTGACTGTAAAGTGCAGCGTGCGTTACTATACTGACTGTAAAGTGCAGCGTGTGTTACTATACTGACTGTAAAGTGCAGCTTGTGTTACTATACTGACTGTAAAGTGCAGCGTGCGTTACTATACTGACTGTAAAGTGCAGCGTGCGTTACTATACTGACTGTAAAGTGCAGCGTGTGTTACTATACTGACTGTAAAGAGCAGCTTGTGTTACTATACTGACTGTAAAGTGCAGCGTGCGTTACTATACTGACTGTAAAGTGCAGCGTGCGTTACTATACTGACTGTAAAGTGCAGCGTGCGTTACTATACTGACTGTAAAGTGCCGCATGCGTTACTATACTGACTGTAAAGTGCAGCGTGTGTTACTATACTGACTGTAAAGAGCAGCATGTGTTACTATACTGACTGTAAAGTGCCGCATGTGTTACTATACTGACTGTAAAGTGCAGCGTGTGTTACTATACTGACTGTAAAGTGCAGCGTGTGTTACTATACTGACTGTAAAGAGCAGCATGTGTTACTATACTGACTGTAAAGTGCAGCGTGCGTTACTATACTGACTGTAAAGAGCAGCGCGCGTTACTATACTGACTGTAAAGTGCAGCATGTGTTACTATACTGACTGTAAAGAGCAGCATGTGTTACTATACTGACTGTAAAGTGCAGCATGTGTTACTATACTGACTGTAAAGTGCAGCGTGCGTTACTATACTGACTGTAAAGTGCAGCATGTGTTACTATACTGACTGTAAAGAGCAGCGTGTGTTACTATACTGACTGTAAAGTGCAGCGTGCGTTACTATACTGACTGTAAAGTGCCGATGTGTTACTATACTGACTGTAAAGTGCAGCGTGCGTTACTATACTGACTGTAAAGTGCCGCGTGCGTTACTATACTGACTGTAAAGTGCAGCATGCGTTACTATACTGACTGTAAAGAGCAGCATGTGTTACTATACTGACTGTAAAGTGCAGCATGTGTTACTATACTGACTGTAAAGTGCAGCATGTGTTACTATACTGACTGTAAAGTGCAGCGTGTGTTACTATACTGACTGTAAAGAGCAGCATGTGTTACTATACTGACTGTAAAGTGCAGCATGTGTTACTATACTGACTGTAATGTGCAGCGTGTGTTACTATACTGACTGTAAAGTGCAGCGTGTGTTACTATACTGACTGTAAAGTGCAGCGTGCGTTACTATACTGACTGTAAAGTGCCGCATGTGTTACTATACTGACTGTAAAGTGCAGCGTGTGTTACTATACTGACTGTAAAGTGCCGCATGTGTTACTATACTGACTGTAAAGTGCAGCATGTGTTACTATACTGACTGTAAAGTGCAGCATGTGTTACTATACTGACTGTAAAGTGCAGCGTGTGTTACTATACTGACTGTAAAGAGCAGCGTGCGTTACTATACTGACTGTAAAGTGCAGCATGTGTTACTATACTGACTGTAAAGAGCAGCATGTGTTACTATACTGACTGTAAAGTGCCGCGTGCGTTACTATACTGACTGTAAAGTGCAGCGTGCGTTACTATACTGACTGTAAAGTGCAGCATGTGTTACTATACTGACTGTAAAGTGCCGCATGTGTTACTATACTGACTGTAAAGTGCAGCATGCGTTACTATACTGACTGTAAAGTGCAGCGTGCGTTACTATACTGACTGTAAAGTGCAGCATGTGTTACTATACTGACTGTAAAGTGCCGAATGCGTTACTATACTGACTGTAAAGTGCCGATGCGTTACTATACTGACTGTAAAGTTCCGCATGTGTTACTATACTGACTGTAAAGTGCAGCGTGCATTACTATACTGACTGTAAAGTGCCGCATGTGTTACTATACTGACTGTAAAGTGCAGCATGTGTTACTATACTGACTGTAAAGTGCAGCGTGCGTTACTATACTGACTGTAAAGAGCAGCGTGCGTTACTATACTGACTGTAAAGTGCAGCGTGCGTTACTATACTGACTGTAAAGTGCAGCGTGCGTTACTATACTGACTGTAAAGTGCAGCGTGTGTTACTATACTGACTGTAAAGTGCAGCATGTGTTACTATACTGACTGTAAAGTGCAGCGTGCGTTACTATACTGACTGTAAAGAGCAGCATGTGTTACTATACTGACTGTAAAGTGCAGCGTGTGTTACTATACTGACTGTAAAGTGCAGCGTGCGTTACTATACTGACTGTAAAGAGCAGCGTGTGTTACTATACTGACTGTAAAGTGCAGCGTGTGTTACTATACTGACTGTAAAGTGCAGCATGTGTTACTATACTGACTGTAAAGTGCAGCGTGCGTTACTATACTGACTGTAAAGAGCAGCATGCGTTACTATACTGACTGTAAAGTGCAGCGTGCGTTACTATACTGACTGTAAAGTGCAGCATGCGTTACTATACTGACTGTAAAGAGCAGCATGTGTTACTATACTGACTGTAAAGTGCAGCATGCGTTACTATACTGACTGTAAAGAGCAGCATGTGTTACTATACTGACTGTAAAGTGCAGCATGTGTTACTATACTGACTGTAAAGTGCAGCGTGCGTTACTATACTGACTGTAAAGAGCAGCATGTGTTACTATACTGACTGTAAAGTGCAGCATGTGTTACTATACTGACTGTAAAGTGCAGCATGTGTTACTATACTGACTGTAAAGTGCAGCATGCGTTACTATACTTACTGTAAAGTGCAGCGTGTGTTACTATACTGACTGTAAAGTGCCGCGTGTGTTACTATACTGACTGTAAAGTGCAGCGTGTGTTACTATACTGACTGTAAAGAGCAGCATGTGTTACTATACTGACTGTAAAGTGCAGCATGTGTTACTATACTGACTGTAAAGAGCAGCGTGCGTTACTATACTGACTGTAAAGTGCAGCGTGCGTTACTATACTGAGTGTAACGTGCAGCGTGTGTTACTATACTGACTGTAAAGTGCAGCGTGTGTTACTATACTGACTGTAAAGAGCAGCGTGTGTTACTATACTGACTGTAAAGAGCAGCGTGCGTTACTATACTGACTGTAAAGAGCAGCGTGCGTTACTATACTGACTGTAAAGTGCAGCGTGTGTTACTATACTGACTGTAAAGTGCAGCATGTGTTACTATACTGACTGTAAAGAGCAGCATGTGTTACTATACTGACTGTAAAGTGCCGCGTGCGTTACTATACTGACTGTAAAGTGCAGCGTGCGTTACTATACTGACTGTAAAGTGCAGCATGTGTTACTATACTGACTGTAAAGAGCAGCATGTGTTACTATACTGACTGTAAAGAGCAGCATGTGTTACTATACTGACTGTGAAGTGCCGCATGTGTTACTATACTGACTGTAAAGTGCAGCATGCGTTACTATACTGACTGTAAAGTGCCACATGTGTTACTATACTGACTGTAAAGTGCCGCATGCGTTACTATACTGACTGTAAAGTGCAGCATGCGTTACTATACTGACTGTAAATTGCAGCGTGCGTTACTATACTGACTGTAAAGAGCAGCGTGCATTACTATACTGACTGTAAAGTGCAGCATGTGTTACTATACTGACTGTAAAGTGCCGCATGCGTTACTATACTGACTGTAAAGTGCAGCGTGCGTTACTATACTGACTGTAAAGTGCAGCGTGCGTTACTATACTGACTGTAAAGTGCAGCGTGCGTTACTATACTGACTGTAAAGTGCCGCGTGTGTTACTATACTGACTGTAAAGTGCAGCGTGTGTTACTATACTGACTGTAAAGAGCAGCATGTGTTACTATACTGACTGTAAAGTGCAGCGTGTGTTACTATACTGACTGTAAAGTGCAGCGTGTGTTACTATACTGACTGTAAAGTGCAGCGTGCGTTACTATACTGACTGTAAAGTGCCGCATGTGTTACTATACTGACTGTAAAGAGCAGCATGTGTTACTATACTGACTGTAAAGTGCAGCGTGTGTTACTATACTGACTGTAAAGAGCAGCATGTGTTACTATACTGACTGTAAAGTGCAGCGTGTGTTACTATACTGACTGTAAAGTGCAGCGTGTGTTACTATACTGACTGTAAAGTGCAGCGTGTGTTACTATACTGACTGTAAAGTGCCACATGTGTTACTATACTGACTGTAAAGAGCAGCATGCGTTACTATACTGACTGTAAAGTGCCACATGTGTTACTATACTGACTGTAAAGAGCAGCATGCGTTACTATACTGACTGTAAAGTGCCACATGTGTTACTATACTGACTGTAAAGAGCAGCATGCGTTACTATACTGACTGTAAAGTGCAGCATGTGTTACTATACTGACTGTAAAGTGCAGCATGCGTTACTATACTGACTGTAAAGTGCAGCGTTCGTTACTATACTGACTGTAAAGTGCAGCGTTCGTTACTATACTGACTGTAAAGAGCCGCATGTGTTACTATACTGACTGTAAAGTGCCGCATGTGTTCCTATACTGACTGTAAAGTGCAGCATGTGTTACTATACTGACTGTAAAGTGCCGCATGTGTTACTATACTGACTGTAAAGTGCAGCATGTGTTACTATACTGACTGTAAAGTGCAGCATGTGTTACTATACTGACTGTAAAGTGCAGCATGTGTTACTATACTGACTGTAAAGTGCAGCATGTGTTACTATACTGACTGTAAAGTGCAGCGTGTGTTACTATACTGACTGTAAAGTGCCGCATGTGTTACTATACTGACTGTAAAGTGCAGCATGTGTTACTATACTGACTGTAAAGTGCTGCATGTGTTACTATACTGACTGTAAAGTGCCGCATGTGTTACTATACTGACTGTAAAGTGCAGCATGTGTTACTATACTGACTGTAAAGTGCAGCGTGCGTTACTATACTGACTGTAAAGTGCAGCGTGCGTTACTATACTGACTGTAAAGTGCCGCGTGTGTTACTAAACTGACTGTAAAGTGCAGCGTGTGTTACTATACTGACTGTAAAGTGCAGCGTGCGTTACTATACTGACTAAAGAGCAGCGTGAGTTACTATACTTACTGTAAAGTGCAGCGTGCGTTACTATACTGACTGTAAAGTGCCGCATGTGTTACTATACTGACTGTAAAGTGCCGCATGTGTTACTATACTGACTGTAAAGTGCAGCATGCGTTACTATACTGACTGTAAAGTGCAGCGTGTGTTACTATACTGACTGTAAATTGCAGCGTGCGTTACTATACTGACTGTAAAGAGCAGCGTGCGTTACTATACTGACTGTAAAGTGCAGCGTGCGTTACTATACTGACTGTAAAGTGCAGCGTGCGTTACTATACTGAATGTAAAGTGCCGCGTGTGTTACTATACTGACTGTAAAGTGCAGCGTGTGTTACTATACTGACTGTAAAGAGCAGCATGTGTTACTATACTGACTGTAAAGTGCAGCGTGTGTTACTATACTGACTGTAAAGTGCCGCATGTGTTACTATACTGACTGTAAAGAGCAGCATGTGTTACTATACTGACTGTAAAGTGCCGCGTGTGTTACTATACTGACTGTAAAGTGCAGCGTGCGTTACTATACTGACTGTAAAGTGCAGCATGTGTTACTATACTGACTGTAAAGTGCAGCGTGTGTTACTATACTGACTGTAAAGTGCAGCGTGTGTTACTATACTGACTGTAAAGTGCCGCATGTATTACTATACTGACTGTAAAGTGCCGCATGTGTTACTATACTGACTGTAAAGTGCAGCATGTGTTACTATACTGACTGTAAAGAGCAGCATGTGTTACTATACTGACTGTAAAGTGCAGCGTGCGTTACTATACTGACTGTAAAGTGCCGCGTGTGTTACTATACTGACTGTAAAGTGCAGCGTGTGTTACTATACTGACTGTAAAGTGCAGCGTGCGTTACTATACTGACTGTAAAGAGCAGCGTGAGTTACTATACTGACTGTAAAGTGCAGCGTGCGTTACTATACTGACTGTAAAGTGCCGCATGTGTTACTATACTGACTGTAAAGTGCCGCATGCGTTACTATACTGACTGTAAAGTGCAGCATGCGTTACTATACTGACTGTAAATTGCAGCGTGCATTACTATACTGACTGTAAAGAGCAGCGTGCGTTACTATACTGACTGTAAAGTGCAGCGTGCGTTACTATACTGACTGTAAAGTGCAGCGTGCGTTACTATACTGACTGTAAAGTGCCGCGTGTGTTACTATACTGACTGTAAAGTGCAGCGTGTGTTACTATACTGACTGTAAAGAGCAGCATGTGTTACTATACTGACTGTAAAGTGCAGCGTGTGTTACTATACTGACTGTAAAGTGCAGCGTGTGTTACTATACTGACTGTAAAGTGCAGCGTGCGTTACTATACTGACTGTAAAGTGCCGCATGTGTTACTATACTGACTGTAAAGAGCAGCATGTGTTACTATACTGACTGTAAAGTGCAGCGTGTGTTACTATACTGACTGTAAAGAGCAGCGTGTGTTACTAGACTGACTGTAAAGTGCAGCGTGTGTTACTATACTGACTGTAAAGTGCAGCGTGTGTTACTATACTGACTGTAAAGTGCAGCGTGTGTTACTATACTGACTGTAAAGTGCCACATGTGTTACTATACTGACTGTAAAGAGCAGCATGCGTTACTATACTGACTGTAAAGTGCCACATGTGTCACTATACTGACTGTAAAGAGCAGCATGCGTTACTATACTGACTGTAAAGTGCCACATGTGTTACTATACTGACTGTAAAGAGCAGCATGCGTTACTATACTGACTGTAAAGTGCAGCATGTGTTACTATACTGACTGTAAAGAGCAGCATGCGTTACTATACTGACTGTAAAGTGCAGCGTGTGTTACTATACTGACTGTAAAGAGCAGCATGTGTTACTATACTGACTGTAAAGTGCAGCGTGTGTTACTATACTGACTGTAAAGTGCAGCATGTGTTACTATACTGACTGTAAAGTGCAGCGTGCGTTACTATACTGACTGTAAAGTGCCGCATGTGTTACTATACTGACTGTAAAGAGCAGCGTGTGTTACTATACTGACTGTAAAGAGCAGCGTGCGTTACTATACTGACTGTAAAGTGCAGCATGCGTTACTATACTGACTGTAAAGTGCCGCATGCGTTACTATACTGACTGTAAAGTGCAGCATGTGTTACTATACTGACTGTAAAGAGCAGCGTGTGTTACTATACTGACTGTAAAGAGCAGCGTGCGTTACTATACTGACTGTAAAGTGCAGCGTGCGTTACTATACTGACTGTAAAGTGCAGCGTGCGTTACTATTCTGACTGTAAAGTGCCGCGTGTGTTACTATACTGACTGTAAAGAGCAGCGTGCGTTACTATACTGACTGTAAAGAGCACCATGTGTTACTATACTGACTGTAAAGTGCAGCGTGTGTTACTATAATGACTGTAAAGTGCCGCGTGTGTTACTATTCTGACTGTAAAGTGCCGCATGTGTTACTATACTGACTGTAAAGTGCAGCGTGTGTTACTATAATGACTGTAAAGAGCAGCGTGCGTTACTATACTGACTGTAAAGTGCAGCGTGTGTTACTATACTGACTGTAAAGTGCAGCGTGCGTTACTATACTGACTGTAAAGAGCACCATGTGTTACTATACTGACTGTAAAGAGCAGCATGTGTTACTATACTGACTGTAAAGAGCACCATGTGTTACTATACTGACTGTAAAGTGCAGCGTGCGTTACTATACTGACTGTAAAGAGCAGCGTGCGTTACTATACTGACTGTAAAGTGCAGCATGTGTTACTATACTGACTGTAAAGAGCAGCCTGTGTTACTATACTGACTGTAAAGAGCAGCGTGTGTTACTATAATGACTGTAAAGTGCCGCGTGTGTTACTATACTGACTGTAAAGTGCCGCATGTGTTACTATACTGACTGTAAAGAGCAGCTTGTGTTACTATACTGACTGTAAAGTGCCGCATGTGTTACTATACTGACTGTAAAGTGCAGCGTGCGTTACTATACTGACTGTAAAGTGCCGCATGCATTACTATACTGATTGTAAAGAGCAGCATGTGTTACTATACTGACTGTAAAGTGCAGCGTGCGTTACTATACTGACTGTAAAGTGCCGCATGTGTTACTATACTGACTGTAAAGAGCAGCATGTGTTACTATACTGACTGTAAAGAGCAGCATGTGTTACTATACTGACTGTAAAGAGCAGCGTGTGTTACTATACTGACTGTAAAGTGCAGCGTGCGTTACTATACTGACTGTAAAGTGCCGCATGTGTTACTATACTGACTGTAAAGAGCAGCATGTGTTACTATACTGACTGTAAAGTGCAGCATGTGTTACTATACTGACTGTAAAGTGCCGCATGTGTTACTATACTGACTGTAAAGTGCCGCGTGTGTTACTATACTGACTGTAAAGTGCAGCATGCGTTACTATACTGACTGTAAAGTGCAGCGTGTGTTACTATACTGACTGTAAAGTGCAGCATGTGTTACTATACTGACTGTAAAGAGCAGCGTGTGTTACTATACTGACTGTAAAGAGCAGCATGTGTTACTATACTGACTGTAAAGTGCCGCGTGTGTTACTATACTGACTGTAAAGTGCAGCATGTGTTACTATACTGACTGTAAAGTGCCGCATGCGTTACTATACTGACTGTAAAGTGCAGCGTGTGTTACTATACTGACTGTAAAGAGCAGCGTGCGTTACTATACTGACTGTAAAGTGCAGCGTGCGTTACTATACTGACTGTAAAGTGCAGCGTGCGTTACTATACTGACTGTAAAGTGCCGCGTGTGTTACTATACTGACTGTAAAGTGCAGCATGCGTTACAATACTGACTGTAAAGTGCAGCGTGCGTTACTATACTGACTGTAAAGAGCAGCGTGCGTTACTATACTGACTGTAAAGTGCAGCGTGTGTTACTATAATGACTGTAAAGTGCCGCGTGCGTTACTATACTGACTGTAAAGTGCCGCATGTGTTACTATACTGACTGTAAAGTGCCGCATGTGTTACTATACTGACTGTAAAGTGCAGCGTGTGTTACTATACTGACTGTAAAGTGCAGCGTGTGTTACTATACTGACGGTAAAGAGCACCATGTGTTACTATACTGACTGTAAAGAGCAGCATGTGTTACTATACTGACTGTAAAGAGCAGCTTGTGTTACTATACTGACTGTAAAGTGCAGCGTGTGTTACTATACTGACTGTAAAGTGCAGCGTGCGTTACTATACTGACTGTAAAGTGCAGCGTGTGTTACTATACTGACTGTAAAGTGCAGTATGTGTTACTATACTGACTGTAAAGTGCAGCGTGCGTTACTATACTGACTGTAAAGTGCAGCGTGTGTTACTATACTGACTGTAAAGAGCAGCGTGTGTTACTATACTGACTGTAAAGTGCAGCGTGCGTTACTATACTGACTGTAAAGTGCAGCGTGCGTTACTATACTGACTGTAAAGTGCCGCATGCGTTACTATACTGACTGTAAAGTGCAGCGTGTGTTACTATACTGACTGTAAAGAGCAGCATGTGTTACTATACTGACTGTAAAGTGCCGCATGTGTTACTATACTGACTGTAAAGTGCAGCGTGTGTTACTATACTGACTGTAAAGTGCAGCGTGTGTTACTATACTGACTGTAAAGAGCAGCATGTGTTACTATACTGACTGTAAAGTGCAGCGTGCGTTACTATACTGACTGTAAAGAGCAGCGCGCGTTACTATACTGACTGTAAAGTGCAGCGTGTGTTACTATACTGACTGTAAAGAGCAGCATGTGTTACTATACTGACTGTAAAGTGCAGCATGTGTTACTATACTGACTGTAAAGTGCAGCGTGCGTTACTATACTGACTGTAAAGTGCAGCATGTGTTACTATACTGACTGTAAAGAGCAGCGTGTGTTACTATACTGACTGTAAAGTGCAGCGTGCGTTACTATACTGACTGTAAAGTGCCGATGTGTTACTATACTGACTGTAAAGTGCAGCGTGCGTTACTATACTGACTGTAAAGTGCCGCGTGCGTTACTATACTGACTGTAAAGTGCAGCATGCGTTACTATACTGACTGTAAAGAGCAGCATGTGTTACTATACTGACTGTAAAGTGCAGCATGTGTTACTATACTGACTGTAAAGTGCAGCATGTGTTACTATACTGACTGTAAAGTGCAGCGTGTGTTACTATACTGACTGTAAAGAGCAGCATGTGTTACTATACTGACTGTAAAGTGCAGCATGTGTTACTATACTGACTGTAATGTGCAGCGTGTGTTACTATACTGACTGTAAAGTGCAGCGTGTGTTACTATACTGACTGTAAAGTGCAGCGTGTGTTACTATACTGACTGTAATGTGCAGCGTGTGTTACTATACTGACTGTAAAGTGCAGCGTGTGTTACTATACTGACTGTAAAGTGCAGCGTGTGTTACTATACTGACTGTAAAGTGCCGCATGTGTTACTATACTGACTGTAAAGTGCAGCGTGTGTTACTATACTGACTGTAAAGAGCAGCGTGCGTTACTATACTGACTGTAAAGTGCAGCATGTGTTACTATACTGACTGTAAAGAGCAGCATGTGTTACTATACTGACTGTAAAGTGCCGCGTGCGTTACTATACTGACTGTAAAGTGCAGCGTGCGTTACTATACTGACTGTAAAGTGCAGCATGTGTTACTATACTGACTGTAAAGTGCCGCATGTGTTACTATACTGACTGTAAAGTGCAGCATGCGTTACTATACTGACTGTAAAGTGCAGCGTGCGTTACTATACTGACTGTAAAGTGCAGCATGTGTTACTATACTGACTGTAAAGTGCCGCATGCGTTACTATACTGACTGTAAAGTGCCGATGCGTTACTATACTGACTGTAAAGTTCCGCATGTGTTACTATACTGACTGTAAAGTGCAGCGTGCATTACTATACTGACTGTAAAGTGCCGCATGTGTTACTATACTGACTGTAAAGTGCAGCATGTGTTACTATACTGACTGTAAAGTGCAGCGTGCGTTACTATACTGACTGTAAAGAGCAGCGTGCGTTACTATACTGACTGTAAAGTGCAGCGTGCGTTACTATACTGACTGTAAAGTGCAGCGTGCGTTACTATACTGACTGTAAAGTGCAGCGTGTGTTACTATACTGACTGCAAAGTGCAGCATGTGTTACTATACTGACTGTAAAGTGCAGCGTGCGTTACTATACTGACTGTAAAGTGCCGCGTGTGTTACTATACTGACTGTAAAGTGCAGCATGCGTTACAATACTGACTGTAAAGTGCAGCGTGCGTTACTATACTGACTGTAAAGAGCAGCGTGCGTTACTATACTGACTGTAAAGTGCAGCGTGTGTTACTATAATGACTGTAAAGTGCCGCGTGTGTTACTATACTGACTGTAAAGTGCCGCATGTGTTACTATACTGACTGTAAAGAGCAGCTTGTGTTACTATACTGACTGTAAAGTGCCGCATGTGTTACTATACTGACTGTAAAGTGCCGCATGTGTTACTATACTGACTGTAAAGTGCAGCGTGTGTTACTATACTGACTGTAAAGTGCAGCGTGTGTTACTATACTGACGGTAAAGAGCACCATGTGTTACTATACTGACTGTAAAGAGCAGCATGTGTTACTATACTGACTGTAAAGAGCAGCTTGTGTTACTATACTGACTGTAAAGTGCAGCGTGTGTTACTATACTGACTGTAAAGTGCAGCGTGCGTTACTATACTGACTGTAAAGTGCAGCGTGTGTTACTATACTGACTGTAAAGTGCAGCTTGTGTTACTATACTGACTGTAAAGTGCAGCGTGCGTTACTATACTGACTGTAAAGTGCAGCGTGCGTTACTATACTGACTGTAAAGTGCAGCGTGTGTTACTATACTGACTGTAAAGAGCAGCTTGTGTTACTATACTGACTGTAAAGTGCAGCGTGCGTTACTATACTGACTGTAAAGTGCAGCGTGCGTTACTATACTGACTGTAAAGTGCAGCGTGCGTTACTATACTGACTGTAAAGTGCAGCGTGCGTTACTATACTGACTGTAAAGTGCCGCATGCGTTACTATACTGACTGTAAAGTGCAGCATGTGTTACTATACTGACTGTAAAGTGCAGCGTGTGTTACTATACTGACTGTAAAGTGCCGCATGTGTTCCTATACTGACTGTAAAGTGCAGCGTGTGTTACTATACTGACTGTAAAGAGCAGCATGTGTTACTATACTGACTGTAAAGTGCCGCATGTGTTACTATACTGACTGTAAAGTGCAGCGTGTGTTACTATACTGACTGTAAAGTGCAGCGTGTGTTACTATACTGACTGTAAAGAGCAGCATGTGTTACTATACTGACTGTAAAGTGCAGCGTGCGTTACTATACTGACTGTAAAGAGCAGCGCGCGTTACTATACTGACTGTAAAGTGCAGCATGTGTTACTATACTGACTGTAAAGAGCAGCATGTGTTACTATACTGACTGTAAAGTGCAGCATGTGTTACTATACTGACTGTAAAGTGCAGCGTGCGTTACTATACTGACTGTAAAGTGCAGCATGTGTTACTATACTGACTGTAAAGAGCAGCGTGTGTTACTATACTGACTGTAAAGTGCAGCGTGCGTTACTATACTGACTGTAAAGTGCCGATGTGTTACTATACTGACTGTAAAGTGCAGCGTGCGTTACTATACTGACTGTAAAGTGCCGCGTGCGTTACTATACTGACTGTAAAGTGCAGCATGCGTTACTATACTGACTGTAAAGAGCAGCATGTGTTACTATACTGACTGTAAAGTGCAGCATGTGTTACTATACTGACTGTAAAGTGCAGCATGTGTTACTATACTGACTGTAAAGTGCAGCGTGTGTTACTATACTGACTGTAAAGAGCAGCATGTGTTACTATACTGACTGTAAAGTGCAGCATGTGTTACTATACTGACTGTAATGTGCAGCGTGTGTTACTATACTGACTGTAAAGTGCAGCGTGTGTTACTATACTGACTGTAAAGTGCAGCGTGCGTTACTATACTGACTGTAAAGTGCCGCATGTGTTACTATACTGACTGTAAAGTGCAGCGTGTGTTACTATACTGACTGTAAAGTGCCGCATGTGTTACTATACTGACTGTAAAGTGCAGCATGTGTTACTATACTGACTGTAAAGTGCAGCATGTGTTACTATACTGACTGTAAAGTGCAGCGTGTGTTACTATACTGACTGTAAAGAGCAGCGTGCGTTACTATACTGACTGTAAAGTGCAGCATGTGTTACTATACTGACTGTAAAGAGCAGCATGTGTTACTATACTGACTGTAAAGTGCCGCGTGCGTTACTATACTGACTGTAAAGAGCAGCATGTGTTACTATACTGACTGTAAAGTGCAGCATGTATTACTATACTGACTGTAAAGTGCAGCGTGTGTTACTATACTGACTGTAAAGTGCAGCGTGTGTTACTATACTGACTGTAAAGTGCAGCGTGCGTTACTATACTGACTGTAAAGTGCAGCATGTGTTACTATACTGACTGTAAAGTGCCGCATGTGTTACTATACTGACTGTAAAGTGCAGCATGCGTTACTATACTGACTGTAAAGTGCAGCGTGCGTTACTATACTGACTGTAAAGTGCAGCATGTGTTACTATACTGACTGTAAAGTGCCGCATGCGTTACTATACTGACTGTAAAGTGCCGATGCGTTACTATACTGACTGTAAAGTTCCGCATGTGTTACTATACTGACTGTAAAGTGCAGCGTGCATTACTATACTGACTGTAAAGTGCCGCATGTGTTACTATACTGACTGTAAAGTGCAGCATGTGTTACTATACTGACTGTAAAGTGCAGCGTGCGTTACTATACTGACTGTAAAGAGCAGCGTGCGTTACTATACTGACTGTAAAGTGCAGCGTGCGTTACTATACTGACTGTAAAGTGCAGCGTGCGTTACTATACTGACTGTAAAGTGCAGCGTGTGTTACTATACTGACTGTAAAGTGCAGCATGTGTTACTATACTGACTGTAAAGTGCAGCGTGCGTTACTATACTGACTGTAAAGAGCAGCATGTGTTACTATACTGACTGTAAAGTGCAGCGTGTGTTACTATACTGACTGTAAAGTGCAGCGTGCGTTACTATACTGACTGTAAAGAGCAGCGTGTGTTACTATACTGACTGTAAAGTGCAGCGTGTGTTACTATACTGACTGTAAAGTGCAGCATGTGTTACTATACTGACTGTAAAGTGCAGCGTGCGTTACTATACTGACTGTAAAGAGCAGCATGCGTTACTATACTGACTGTAAAGTGCAGCGTGCGTTACTATACTGACTGTAAAGTGCAGCATGCGTTACTATACTGACTGTAAAGAGCAGCATGTGTTACTATACTGACTGTAAAGTGCAGCATGCGTTACTATACTGACTGTAAAGAGCAGCATGTGTTACTATACTGACTGTAAAGTGCAGCATGTGTTACTATACTGACTGTAAAGTGCAGCGTGCGTTACTATACTGACTGTAAAGAGCAGCATGTGTTACTATACTGACTGTAAAGTGCAGCATGTGTTACTATACTGACTGTAAAGTGCAGCATGTGTTACTATACTGACTGTAAAGTGCAGCATGCGTTACTATACTTACTGTAAAGTGCAGCGTGTGTTACTATACTGACTGTAAAGTGCCGCGTGTGTTACTATACTGACTGTAAAGAGCAGCATGTGTTACTATACTGACTGTAAAGTGCAGCATGTGTTACTATACTGACTGTAAAGAGCAGCGTGCGTTACTATACTGACTGTAAAGTGCAGCGTGCGTTACTATACTGAGTGTAAAGTGCAGCGTGTGTTACTATACTGACTGTAAAGTGCAGCGTGTGTTACTATACTGACTGTAAAGAGCAGCGTGTGTTACTATACTGACTGTAAAGAGCAGCGTGCGTTACTATACTGACTGTAAAGAGCAGCGTGCGTTACTATACTGACTGTAAAGTGCAGCGTGTGTTACTATACTGACTGTAAAGTGCAGCATGTGTTACTATACTGACTGTAAAGAGCAGCATGTGTTACTATACTGACTGTAAAGTGCCGCGTGCGTTACTATACTGACTGTAAAGTGCAGCGTGCGTTACTATACTGACTGTAAAGTGCAGCATGTGTTACTATACTGACTGTAAAGAGCAGCATGTGTTACTATACTGACTGTAAAGAGCAGCATGTGTTACTATACTGACTGTGAAGTGCCGCATGTGTTACTATACTGACTGTAAAGTGCAGCATGCGTTACTATACTGACTGTAAAGTGCAGCGTGCGTTACTATACTGACTGTAAAGAGCAGCGTGTGTTACTATACTGACTGTAAAGTGCAGCGTATGTTACTATACTGACTGTAAAGTGCAGCGTGCGTTACTATACTGACTGTAAAGTGCAGCGTGTGTTACTATACTGACTGTAAAGAGCAGCGTGCGTTACTATACTGACTGTAAAGTGCAGCGTGTGTTACTATACTGACTGTAAAGAGCAGCGTGCGTTACTATACTGACTGTAAAGAGCAGCGTGCGTTACTATACTGACTGTAAAGTGCAGCATGTGTTACTATACTGACTGTAAAGAGCAGCATGTGTTACTATACTGACTGTAAAGTGCCGCGTGCGTTACTATACTGACTGTAAAGTGCCGCATATGTTACTATACTGACTGTAAAGTGCAGCATGCGTTACTATACTGACTGTAAAGTGCAGCGTGCGTTACTATACTGACTGTAAAGTGCAGCGTGTGTTACTATACTGACTGTAAAGTGCAGCGTGTGTTACTATACTGACTGTAAAGTGCAGCGTGTGTTACTATACTGACTGTAAAGAGCAGCATGTGTTACTATACTGACTGTGAAGTGCCGCATGTGTTACTATACTGACTGTAAAGTGCAGCATGCGTTACTATACTGACTGTAAAGTGCAGCGTGTGTTACTATACTGACTGTAAAGAGCAGCATGTGTTACTATACTGACTGTAAAGTGCAGCGTGTGTTACTATACTGACTGTAAAGTGCAGCGTGCGTTACTATACTGACTGTAAAGTGCCGCGTGTGTTACTATACTGACTGTAAAGTGCAGCATGTGTTACTATACTGACTGTAAAGTGCAGCGTGTGTTACTATACTGACTGTAAAGTGCAGCGTGCGTTACTATACTGACTGTAAAGTGCAGCGTGCGTTACTATACTGACTGTAAAGAGCAGCATGTGTTACTATACTGACTGTAAAGTGCAGCATGTATTACTATACTGACTGTAAAGTGCAGCGTGCGTTATTATACTGACTGTAAAGTGCCGCGTGTGTTACTATACTGACTGTAAAGTGCAGCGTGCGTTACTATACTGACTGTAAAGTGCCGCGTGTGTTACTATACTGACTGTAAAGTGCAGCATGTGTTACTATACTGACTGTAAAGTGCAGCGTGTGTTACTATACTGACTGTAAAGTGCAGCGTGCGTTACTATACTGACTGTAAAGTGCAGCGTGCGTTACTATACTGACTGTAAAGAGCAGCATGTGTTACTATACTGACTGTAAAGTGCAGCATGTATTACTATACTGACTGTAAAGTGCAGCGTGCGTTATTATACTGACTGTAAAGTGCCGCGTGTGTTACTATACTGACTGTAAAGTGCAGCGTGCGTTACTATACTGACTGTAAAGTGCAGCATGTGTTACTATACTGACTGTAAAGAGCAGCATGTGTTACTATACTGACTGTAAAGTGCAGCGTGCGTTACTATACTGACTGTAAAGTGCAGCGTGCGTTACTATACTGACTGTAAAGAGCAGCATGTGTTACTATACTGACTGTAAAGTGCAGCGTGTGTTACTATACTGACTGTAAAGTGCAGCATGTGTTACTATACTGACTGTAAAGTGCCGCGTGTGTTACTATACTGACTGTAAAGAGCAGCATGTGTTACTATACTGACTGTAAAGTGCAGCGTGTGTTACTATACTGACTGTAAAGTGCAGCATGTGTTACTATACTGACTGTAAAGTGCCGCGTGTGTTACTATACTGACTGTAAAGTGCAGCGTGCGTTACTATACTGACTGTAAAGTGCAGCGTGCGTTACTATACTGACTGTAAAGAGCAGCATGTGTTACTATACTGACTGTAAAGTGCAGCATGTATTACTATACTGACTGTAAAGTGCAGCATGTGTTACTATACTGACTGTAAAGTGCAGCGTGCGTTACTATACTGACTGTAAAGTGCAGCGTGTGTTACTATACTGACTGTAAAGAGCAGCATGTGTTACTATACTGACTGTAAAGTGCAGCGTGTGTTACTATACTGACTGTAAAGTGCCGCGTGTGTTACTATACTGACTGTAAAGTGCCGCGTGTGTTACTATACTGACTGTAAAGTGCAGCGTGTGTTACTATACTGACTGTAAAGTGCAGCATGTGTTACTATACTGACTGTAAAGTGCCGCGTGTGTTACTATACTGACTGTAAAGTGCAGCATGTGTTACTATACTGACTGTAAAGTGCAGCATGTGTTACTATACTGACTGTAAAGTGCAGCATGCGTTACTATACTGACTGTAAAGTGCAGCGTGCGTTACTATACTGACTGTAAAGTGCAGCGTGTGTTACTATACTGACTGTAAAGTGCCGCATGTGTTACTATACTGACTGTAAAGAGCAGCATGCGTTACTATACTGACTGTAAAGTGCAGCGTGCGTTACTATACTGACTGTAAAGTGCAGCGTGTGTTACTATACTGACTGTAAAGTGCCGCATATGTTACTATACTGACTGTAAAGTGCAGCGTGTGTTACTATACTGACTGTAAAGTGCAGCGTGTGTTACTATACTGACTGTAAAGAGCAGCATGTGTTACTATACTGACTGTAAAGTGCAGCATGTGTTACTATACTGACTGTAAAGTGCCGCATGTGTTACTATACTGACTGTAAAGTGCAGCGTGTGTTACTATACTGACTGTAAAGTGCAGCGTGTGTTACTATACTGACTGTAAAGTGCAGCGTGCGTTACTATACTGACCGTAAAGTGCCGCGTGTGTTACTATACTGACTGTAAAGTGCAGCATGTGTTACTATACTGACTGTAAAGTGCAGCGTGTGTTACTATACTGACTGTAAAGTGCAGCGTGCGTTACTATACTGACTGTAAAGTGCAGCGTGCGTTACTATACTGACTGTAAAGAGCAGCATGTGTTACTATACTGACTGTAAAGTGCAGCATGTATTACTATACTGACTGTAAAGTGCAGCGTGCGTTATTATACTGACTGTAAAGTGCCGCGTGTGTTACTATACTGACTGTAAAGTGCAGCGTGCGTTACTATACTGACTGTAAAGTGCAGCATGTGTTACTATACTGACTGTAAAGAGCAGCATGTGTTACTATACTGACTGTAAAGTGCAGCGTGCGTTACTATACTGACTGTAAAGTGCAGCATGTGTTACTATACTGACTGTAAAGTGCAGCGTGCGTTACTATACTGACTGTAAAGTGCAGCGTGCGTTACTATACTGACTGTAAAGTGCAGCGTGCGTTACTATACTGACTGTAAAGTGCAGCATGCGTTACTATACTGACTGTAAAGTGCAGCGTGCGTTACTATACTGACTGTAAAGTGCAGCGTGTGTTACTATACTGACTGTAAAGTGCCGCATGTGTTACTATACTGACTGTAAAGAGCAGCATGCGTTACTATACTGACTGTAAAGTGCAGCGTGCGTTACTATACTGACTGTAAAGTGCAGCGTGTGTTACTATACTGACTGTAAAGTGCAGCGTGTGTTACTATACTGACTGTAAAGTGCAGCGTGTGTTACTATACTGACTGTAAAGAGCAGCGTGCGTTACTATTCTGACTGTAAAGTGCCGCGTGTGTTACTATACTGACTGTAAAGTGCAGCGTGCGTTACTATACTGACTGTAAAGTGCAGCATGTGTTACTATACTGACTGTAAAGTGCAGCGTGTGTTACTATACTGACTGTAAAGTGCAGCGTGCGTTACTATACTGACTGTAAAGTGCAGCATGTGTTACTATACTGACTGTAAAGTGCAGCGTGTGTTACTATACTGACTGTAAAGAGCAGCGTGCGTTACTATACTGACTGTAAAGTGCAGCGTGCGTTACTATACTGACTGTAAAGTGCAGCATGTGTTACTATACTGACTGTAAAGAGCAGCATGTGTTACTATACTGACTGTAAAGTGCAGCGTGTGTTACTATACTGACTGTAAAGTGCAGCGTGCGTTACTATACTGACTGTAAAGTGCAGCGTGTGTTACTATACTGACTGTAAAGAGCAGCGTGTGTTACTATACTGACTGTAAAGAGCAGTGTGTGTTACTATACTGACTGTAAAGTGCAGCGTGTGTTACTATACTGACTGTAAAGAGCAGCATGTGTTACTATACTGACTGTAAAGTGCAGCATGTATTACTATACTGACTGTAAAGTGCAGCGTGCGTTATTATACTGACTGTAAAGTGCAGCATGTGTTACTATACTGACTGTAAAGTGCAGCGTGTGTTACTATACTGACTGTAAAGTGCAGCGTGTGTTACTATACTGACTGTAAAGTGCAGCATGTGTTACTATACTGACTGTAAAGTGCCGCGTGTGTTACTATACTGACTGTAAAGTGCAGCATGTGTTACTATACTGACTGTAAAGTGCAGCATGTGTTACTATACTGACTGTAAAGTGCAGCATGTGTTACTATACTGACTGTAAAGTGCAGCGTGTGTTACTATACTGACTGTAAAGAGCAGCGTGTGTTACTATACTGACTGTAAAGTGCCGCATGTGTTACTATACTGACTGTAAAGTGCAGCGTGCGTTACTATACTGACTGTAAAGTGCAGCGTGCGTTACTATACTGACTGTAAAGTGCAGCATGTGTTACTATACTGACTGTAAAGTGCAGCATGTGTTACTATACTGACTGTAAAGTGCAGCGTTTGTTACTATACTGACTGTAAAGAGCAGCATGTGTTACTATACTGACTGTAAAGTGCCGCGTGTGTTACTATACTGACTGTAAAGTGCCGCATGTGTTACTATACTGACTGTAAAGAGCCGCATGTGTTACTATACTGACTGTAAAGTGCCACATGTGTTCCTATACTGACTGTAAAGTGCCGCATGTGTTACTATACTGACTGTAAAGTGCCGCATGTGTTACTATACTGACTGTAAAGTGCAGCATGTGTTACTATACTGACTGTAAAGTGCAGCATGTGTTACTATACTGACTGTAAAGTGCAGCATGTGTTACTATACTGACTGTAAAGTGCAGCATGTGTTACTATACTGACTGTAAAGTGCAGCATGTGTTACTATACTGACTGTAAAGTGCAGCGTGCGTTACTATACTGACTGTAAAGTGCAGCGTGTGTTACTATACTGACTGTAAAGTGCAGCATGTGTTACTATACTGACTGTAAAGTGCAGCATGTGTTACTATACTGACTGTAAAGTGCAGCATGTGTTACTATACTGACTGTAAAGTGCAGCGTGCGTTACTATACTGACTGTAAAGTGCCGCATGTGTTACTATACTGACTGTAAAGTGCCGCATGTGTTACTATACTGACTGTAAAGTGCAGCATGTGTTACTATACTGACTGTAAAGTGCCGCATGTGTTACTATACTGACTGTAAAGTGCCGCATGTGTTACTATACTGACTGTAAAGTGCCGCATGTGTTACTATACTGACTGTAAAGTGCAGCGTGCGTTACTATACTGACTGTAAAGTGCAGCATGTGTTACTATACTGACTGTAAAGTGCAGCGTGTGTTGCTATACTGACTGTAAAGTGCCGCATGTGTTACTATACTGCCTGTAAAGTGCAGCATGCGTTACTATACTGACTGTAAAGTGAAGCGTGCGTTACTATACTGACTGTAAAGTGCAGCGTGTGTTACTATACTGACTGTAAAGTGCAGCGTGTGTTACTATACTGACTGTAAAGTGCAGCGTGCGTTACTATACTGACTGTAAAGTGCAGCGTGCGTTACTATACTGACTGTAAAGTGCAGTGTGTGTTACTATACTGACTGTAAAGTGCAGCGTGTGTTACTATACTGACTGTAAAGAGCAGCGTGTGTTACTATACTGACTGTAAAGTGCAGCATGTGTTACTATACTGACTGTAAAGTGCCGCATGTGTTACTATACTGACTGTAAAGTGCAGCGTGCGTTACTATACTGACTGTAAAGTGCCGCATGTGTTACTATACTGACTGTAAAGTGCCGCATGTGTTACTATACTGACTGTAAAGTGCAGCATGTGTTACTATACTGACTGTAAAGTGCCGCATGTGTTACTATACTGACTGTAAAGTGCCGCATGTGTTACTATACTGACTGTAAAGTGCAGCGTGCGTTACTATACTGACTGTAAAGTGCAGCATGTGTTACTATACTGACTGTAAAGTGCCGCATGTGTTACTATACTGACTGTAAAGTGCAGTGTGCGTTACTATACTGACTGTAAAGAGCAGCATGTATTACTATACTGACTGTAAATTGCAGCGTGCGTTACTATACTGACTGTAAAGTGCAGCATGTGTTACTATACTGACTGTAAAGTGCAGCGTGCGTTACTATACTGACTGTAAAGTGCAGCATGTGTTACTATACTGACTGTAAAGTGCAGCATGTGTTACTATACTGACTGTAAAGTGCAGCATGTGTTACTATACTGACTGTAAAGTGCAGCATGTGTTACTATACTGACTGTAAAGTGCTGCATGTGTTACTATACTGACTGTAAAGTGCAGCATGTGTTACTATACTGACTGTAAAGTGCAGCATGCGTTACTATACTGACTGTAAAGTGCAGCGTTCGTTACTATACTGACTGTAAAGTGCAGCGTTCGTTACTATACTGACTGTAAAGAGCCGCATGTGTTACTATACTGACTGTAAAGTGCCGCATGCGTTACTATACTGACTGTAAAGTGCAGCGTGTGTTACTATACTGACTGTAAAGTGCAGCATGTGTTACTATACTGACTGTAAAGTGCAGCATGTGTTACTATACTGACTGTAAAGTGCAGCATGTGTTACTATACTGACTGTAAAGTGCAGCATGTGTTACTATACTGACTGTAAAGTGCAGCGTGTGTTACTATACTGACTGTAAAGTGCCGCATGTGTTACTATACTGACTGTAAAGTGCAGCATGTGTTACTATACTGACTGTAAAGTGCTGCATGTGTTACTATACTGACTGTAAAGTGCCGCATGTGTTACTATACTGACTGTAAAGTGCAGCATGTGTTACTATACTGACTGTAAAGTGCAGCGTGCGTTACTATACTGACTGTAAAGTGCAGCGTGCGTTACTATACTGACTGTAAAGTGCCGCGTGTGTTACTATACTGACTGTAAAGTGCAGCGTGTGTTACTATACTGACTGTAAAGTGCAGCGTGCGTTACTATACTGACTAAAGAGCAGCGTGAGTTACTATACTTACTGTAAAGTGCAGCGTGCGTTACTATACTGACTGTAAAGTGCCGCATGTGTTACTATACTGACTCTAAAGTGCCGCATGTGTTACTATACTGACTGTAAAGTGCAGCATGCGTTACTATACTGACTGTAAAGTGCAGCGTGTGTTACTATACTGACTGTAAATTGCAGCGTGCGTTACTATACTGACTGTAAAGAGCAGCGTGCGTTACTATACTGACTGTAAAGTGCAGCGTGCGTTACTATACTGACTGTAAAGTGCAGCGTGCGTTACTATACTGAATGTAAAGTGCCGCGTGTGTTACTATACTGACTGTAAAGTGCAGCGTGTGTTACTATACTGACTGTAAAGAGCAGCATGTGTTACTATACTGACTGTAAAGTGCAGCGTGCGTTACTATACTGACTGTAAAGTGCCGCATGTGTTACTATACTGACTGTAAAGAGCGGCATGTGTTACTATACTGACTGTAAAGTGCCGCGTGTGTTACTATACTGACTGTAAAGTGCAGCGTGCGTTACTATACTGACTGTAAAGTGCAGCATGTGTTACTATACTGACTGTAAAGTGCAGCGTGTGTTACTATACTGACTGTAAAGTGCAGCGTGTGTTACTATACTGACTGTAAAGTGCCGCATGTATTACTATACTGACTGTAAAGTGCCGCATGTGTTACTATACTGACTGTAAAGTGCAGCATGTGTTACTATACTGACTGTAAAGAGCAGCGTGTGTTACTATACTGACTGTAAAGTGCAGCGTGCGTTACTATACTGACTGTAAAGTGCAGCGTGCGTTACTATACTGACTGTAAAGTGCCGCGTGTGTTACTATACTGACTGTAAAGTGCAGCGTGTGTTACTATACTGACTGTAAAGTGCAGCGTGCGTTACTATACTGACTGTAAAGAGCAGCATGTGTTACTATACTGACTGTAAAGTGCAGCGTGTGTTACTATACTGACTGTAAAGTGCAGCGTGCGTTACTATACTGACTGTAAAGTGCAGCGTGCGTTACTATACTGACTGTAAAGTGCCGCATGTGTTACTATACTGACTGTAAAGTGCCGCATGCGTTACTATACTGACTGTAAAGTGCAGCATGCGTTACTATACTGACTGTAAATTGCAGCGTGCGTTACTATACTGACTGTAAAGAGCAGCGTGCGTTACTATACTGACTGTAAAGTGCAGCGTGCGTTACTATACTGACTGTAAAGTGCAGCGTGCGTTACTATACTGACTGTAAAGTGCCGCGTGTGTTACTATACTGACTGTAAAGTGCAGCGTGTGTTACTATACTGACTGTAAAGAGCAGCATGTGTTACTATACTGACTGTAAAGTGCAGCATGTGTTACTATACTGACTGTAAAGTGCAGCGTGTGTTACTATACTGACTGTAAAGTGCAGCGTGTGTTACTATACTGACTGTAAAGTGCAGCGTGCGTTACTATACTGACTGTAAAGTGCCGCATGTGTTACTATACTGACTGTAAAGAGCAGCATGTGTTACTATACTGACTGTAAAGTGCAGCGTGTGTTACTATACTGACTGTAAAGAGCAGCGTGTGTTACTAGACTGACTGTAAAGTGCAGCGTGTGTTACTATACTGACTGTAAAGTGCAGCGTGTGTTACTATACTGACTGTAAAGTGCAGCGTGTGTTACTATACTGACTGTAAAGTGCCACATGTGTTACTATACTGACTGTAAAGAGCAGCATGCGTTACTATACTGACTGTAAAGTGCCACATGTGTTACTATACTGACTGTAAAGAGCAGCATGCGTTACTATACTGACTGTAAAGTGCCACATGTGTTACTATACTGACTGTAAAGTGCCGCATGCGTTACTATACTGACTGTAAAGTGCAGCATGCGTTACTATACTGACTGTAAATTGAAGCGTGCGTTACTATACTGACTGTAAAGAGCAGCGTGCGTTACTATACTGACTGTAAAGTGCAGCGTGCGTTACTATACTGACTGTAAAGTGCAGCGTGCGTTACTATACTGACTGTAAAGTGCCGCGTGTGTTACTATACTGACTGTAAAGTGCAGCGTGTGTTACTATACTGACTGTAAAGAGCAGCATGTGTTACTATACTGACTGTAAAGTGCAGCGTGTGTTACTATACTGACTGTAAAGTGCAGCGTGTGTTACTATACTGACTGTAAAGTGCAGCGTGCGTTACTATACTGACTGTAAAGTGCCGCATGTGTTACTATACTGACTGTAAAGAGCAGCATGTGTTACTATACTGACTGTAAAGTGCAGCGTGTGTTACTATACTGACTGTAAAGAGCAGCGTGTGTTACTAGACTGACTGTAAAGTGCAGCGTGTGTTACTATACTGACTGTAAAGTGCAGCGTGTGTTACTATACTGACTGTAAAGTGCAGCGTGTGTTACTATACTGACTGTAAAGTGCCACATGTGTTACTATACTGACTGTAAAGAGCAGCATGCGTTACTATACTGACTGTAAAGTGCCACATGTGTTACTATACTGACTGTAAAGAGCAGCATGCGTTACTATACTGACTGTAAAGTGCCACATGTGTTACTATACTGACTGTAAAGAGCAGCATGCGTTACTATACTGACTGTAAAGTGCAGCATGTGTTACTATACTGACTGTAAAGTGCAGCGTTCGTTACTATACTGACTGTAAAGTGCAGCGTTCGTTACTATACTGACTGTAAAGTGCAGCGTTCGTTACTATACTGACTGTAAAGAGCCGCATGTGTTACTATACTGACTGTAAAGTGCCGCATGTGTTCCTATACTGACTGTAAAGTGCAGCATGTGTTACTATACTGACTGTAAAGTGCAGCATGTGTTACTATACTGACTGTAAAGTGCAGCATGTGTTACTATACTGACTGTAAAGTGCAGCATGTGTTACTATACTGACTGTAAAGTGCAGCATGTGTTACTATACTGACTGTAAAGTGCAGCATGTGTTACTATACTGACTGTAAAGTGCAGCGTGTGTTACTATACTGACTGTAAAGTGCCGCATGTGTTACTATACTGACTGTAAAGTGCAGCATGTGTTACTATACTGACTGTAAAGTGCTGCATGTGTTACTATACTGACTGTAAAGTGCCGCATGTGTTACTATACTGACTGTAAAGTGCAGCATGTGTTACTATACTGACTGTAAAGTGCAGCGTGCGTTACTATACTGACTGTAAAGTGCAGCGTGCGTTACTATACTGACTGTAAAGTGCAGCGTGTGTTACTATACTGACTGTAAAGTGCAGCGTGCGTTACTATACTGACTAAAGAGCAGCGTGAGTTACTATACTTACTGTAAAGTGCAGCGTGCGTTACTATACTGACTGTAAAGTGCCGCATGTGTTACTATACTGACTGTAAAGTGCCGCATGTGTTACTATACTGACTGTAAAGTGCAGCATGCGTTACTATACTGACTGTAAAGTGCAGCGTGTGTTACTATACTGACTGTAAATTGCAGCGTGCGTTACTATACTGACTGTAAAGAGCAGCGTGCGTTACTATACTGACTGTAAAGTGCAGCGTGCGTTACTATACTGACTGTAAAGTGCAGCGTGCGTTACTATACTGAATGTAAAGTGCCGCGTGTGTTACTATACTGACTGTAAAGTGCAGCGTGTGTTACTATACTGACTGTAAAGAGCAGCATGTGTTACTATACTGACTGTAAAGTGCAGCGTGCGTTACTATACTGACTGTAAAGTGCCGCATGTGTTACTATACTGACTGTAAAGAGCAGCATGTGTTACTATACTGACTGTAAAGTGCCGCGTGTGTTACTATACTGACTGTAAAGTGCAGCGTGCGTTACTATACTGACTGTAAAGTGCAGCATGTGTTACTATACTGACTGTAAAGTGCAGCGTGTGTTACTATACTGACTGTAAAGTGCAGCGTGTGTTACTATACTGACTGTAAAGTGCCGCATGTATTACTATACTGACTGTAAAGTGCCGCATGTGTTACTATACTGACTGTAAAGTGCAGCATGTGTTACTATACTGACTGTAAAGAGCAGCATGTGTTACTATACTGACTGTAAAGTGCAGCGTGCGTTACTATACTGACTGTAAAGTGCCGCGTGTGTTACTATACTGACTGTAAAGTGCAGCGTGTGTTACTATACTGACTGTAAAGTGCAGCGTGCGTTACTATACTGACTGTAAAGAGCAGCGTGAGTTACTATACTGACTGTAAAGTGCAGCGTGCGTTACTATACTGACTGTAAAGTGCCGCATGTGTTAATATACTGACTGTAAAGTGCCGCATGCGTTACTATACTGACTGTAAAGTGCAGCATGCGTTACTATACTGACTGTAAATTGCAGCGTGCGTTACTATACTGACTGTAAAGAGCAGCGTGCGTTACTATACTGACTGTAAAGTGCAGCGTGCGTTACTATACTGACTGTAAAGTGCAGCGTGCGTTACTATACTGACTGTAAAGTGCCGCGTGTGTTACTATACTGACTGTAAAGTGCAGCGTGTGTTACTATACTGACTGTAAAGAGCAGCATGTGTTACTATACTGACTGTAAAGTGCAGCGTGTGTTACTATACTGACTGTAAAGTGCAGCGTGTGTTACTATACTGACTGTAAAGTGCAGCGTGCGTTACTATACTGACTGTAAAGTGCCGCATGTGTTACTATACTGACTGTAAAGAGCAGCATGTGTTACTATACTGACTGTAAAGTGCAGCGTGTGTTACTATACTGACTGTAAAGAGCAGCGTGTGTTACTAGACTGACTGTAAAGTGCAGCGTGTGTTACTATACTGACTGTAAAGTGCAGCGTGTGTTACTATACTGACTGTAAAGTGCAGCGTGTGTTACTATACTGACTGTAAAGTGCCACATGTGTTACTATACTGACTGTAAAGAGCAGCATGCGTTACTATACTGACTGTAAAGTGCCACATGTGTTACTATACTGACTGTAAAGAGCAGCATGCGTTACTATACTGACTGTAAAGTGCCACATGTGTTACTATACTGACTGTAAAGAGCAGCATGCGTTACTATACTGACTGTAAAGTGCAGCGTGTGTTACTATACTGACTGTAAAGAGCAGCATGTGTTACTATACTGACTGTAAAGTGCAGCGTGTGTTACTATACTGACTGTAAAGTGCAGCATGTGTTACTATACTGACTGTAAAGTGCAGCGTGCGTTACTATACTGACTGTAAAGTGCAGCATGTGTTACTATACTGACTGTAAAGTGCCGCATGTGTTACTATACTGACTGTAAAGAGCAGCGTGTGTTACTATACTGACTGTAAAGTGCCGCATGTGTTACTATACTGACTGTAAAGAGCAGCGTGCGTTACTATACTGACTGTAAAGTGCAGCATGTGTTACTATACTGACTGTAAAGTGCCGCATGTGTTACTATACTGACTGTAAAGAGCAGCGTGCGTTACTATACTGACTGTAAAGTGCAGCATGCGTTACTATACTGACTGTAAAGTGCCGCATGCGTTACTATACTGACTGTAAAGTGCAGCATGTGTTACTATACTGACTGTAAAGAGCAGCGTGTGTTACTATACTGACTGTAAAGAGCAGCGTGCGTTACTATACTGACTGTAAAGTGCAGCGTGCGTTACTATACTGACTGTAAAGTGCAGCGTGCGTTACTATTCTGACTGTAAAGTGCCGCGTGTGTTACTATACTGACTGTAAAGAGCAGCGTGCGTTACTATACTGACTGTAAAGAGCACCATGTGTTACTATACTGACTGTAAAGTGCAGCGTGTGTTACTATAATGACTGTAAAGTGCCGCGTGTGTTACTATTCTGACTGTAAAGTGCCGCATGTGTTACTATACTGACTGTAAAGTGCAGCGTGTGTTACTATAATGACTGTAAAGAGCAGCGTGCGTTACTATACTGACTGTAAAGTGCAGCGTGTGTTACTATACTGACTGTAAAGTGCAGCGTGCGTTACTATACTGACTGTAAAGAGCACCATGTGTTACTATACTGACTGTAAAGAGCAGCATGTGTTACTATACTGACTGTAAAGAGCACCATGTGTTACTATACTGACTGTAAAGTGCAGCGTGCGTTACTATACTGACTGTAAAGAGCAGCGTGCGTTACTATACTGACTGTAAAGTGCAGCATGTGTTACTATACTGACTGTAAAGAGCAGCCTGTGTTACTATACTGACTGTAAAGAGCAGCGTGTGTTACTATAATGACTGTAAAGTGCCGCGTGTGTTACTATACTGACTGTAAAGTGCCGCATGTGTTACTATACTGACTGTAAAGAGCAGCTTGTGTTACTATACTGACTGTAAAGTGCCGCATGTGTTACTATACTGACTGTAAAGTGCAGCGTGCGTTACTATACTGACTGTAAAGTGCCGCATGCATTACTATACTGATTGTAAAGAGCAGCATGTGTTACTATACTGACTGTAAAGTGCAGCGTGCGTTACTATACTGACTGTAAAGTGCCGCATG